>NC_056739.1:1321332611-1321497611 GCF_019279795.1 Protopterus annectens | reverse complement strand
CCAGGCTAGGAAAGACTACTGAGTGGCTAAAAAGAATCTAAGAAAGGAGTTGCAATAGTGAGGAACAGGACATTGGAGACACTCTACTAGCTTCTGGAAAGTGACTCTGTAGTTGACACAAAGAAACTACAGCAGGCTGCAAGGCAAAGACAGAAAGATAAAGAAGACAGTCAGACACCCTTTATAAGGCATGCCAGTAATAACCTGCTCAACAGTCCACCGGACATCAAAATAAGATGGAATAAGTATTTCCAGCAGCTTCTGAATGAAGAAAATCTCACAGAATCTGTACTGCCCCCAGAAACAGCCTACAATGAGAGAAGAGGAGCTCACCCTAGAAGAAGTAAGAATAGCACTAAGAAAAATGAAGTCATGGAAGCAACAGGCTCAGATGAGGTCACAGCAGATATCATAAAGATGCTGGGTGAGATAGGGGAGAAATGGTTCCTGAGGAACTCATAACAGTATGGAGAGAAAGGTGTATCCCAGATGACTGAAGAATAAGCATACTCATGCCTGTGTAAGGGGACATCTACAAATGTGGGCAGTACAGAGATATCAAAATCCTGTCAAATTGCATGAAAGTTCTGGAGAGGATGACTGATAAACAGATACTCAGAGTAGTAGAAATTAAGATGGGAGATGAGCAATTTGGATTCAGATCAAAATGCAACACAACTGACCTGATGTTTGCAGTGAAACAGATAGCTGTGAAGAAGCTAGAAATGAGGAAAGAGTCCAACTGGGCATTCCTAGACTTGGAGAAAGCATATGAGAAGGTCCCAAGAAAGCTCAGTGGTTTGGTGTCACACATACATTGGTAGAATTAGTGCAGGTTATGTACAAGGACCCAATGACTTAAGTACGAACAGTATTCGGTCTCAGAGAGGGATTCCCAGTGGGAGTGGGTGTATATAAGGGTTCATCTCAGAGCCCACTGCTGCTCATATTGGTGATGGACTATATCAGCAAACAGGTCAGAGGGGACAGATCAACAAAGTTGCAGTATGCAGATGATGTGCCAGACTCTGAGCAAGACCTTCAGCAAAAGACAGGGGGGATGGAATGCAAAACTGAAGATACATGGGATGAAACTACGTCCAGATAAGACAGTTGTAATGGCAGCACATTGGGGAAATCAGAAGAAGCTGAGAACTGAGATAGAAGGGAAGACAGTGGAATAGGTTAATAGCTTCAAATATCTGGGAGGGTGGTTGAGGAGAAAGGAAGTCTGAATGAAGAGCTTAAAGCTAGAATCAGAGGGGCAGCATCCAAATGGCATAGAGTGTCAGATGTAGTATATGACAGAAGAATGCCAAAGAAACTGAAAAGTAAAATGGAGAAAGCAGTGGAAGGAGCAGTACTACTGTAAGGTACAGAAACCTGGGCAGTAAAGGAAGCAGTGGAAGGAGCAGTACTACTGTAAGGTACAGAAACCTGGGCAGTAAAGGAAGCAGTGGAAGGAGCAGTACTACTGTAAGGTACAGAAACCTGGGCAGTAAAGGAAGCAGTGGAAGGACCAGTACTACTGTAAGGTACAGAAACCTGGGCAGTAAAGGAAGCAGTGGGAGGAACAGCACTACTGTAAGGTACAGAAACCTGGGCAGTAAATGAAGCAGTGGAAGGACCAGCACTACTGTAAGGTACAGAAACCTGGGCAGTAAAAGAAGCAGTGGAAGGACCAGCACTACTGTAAGGTACAGAAACCTGGGCAGTAAAGGAAGCAGTGGAAGGACCAGCACTACTGTAAGGTACAGACACCTGGGCAGTAAAGGAAGCAGTGGAAGGACCAGCACTACTGTAAGGTACAGAAACCTGGGCAGTAAAGGAAGCAGTAGAAGGACCAGCACTACTGTAAGGTACAGAAACCTGGGCAGTAAAGGAAGCAGTGGAAGGACCAGCACTACTGTAAGGTACAGAAACCTGGGCAGTAAAGGAAGCAGTGGAAGGACCAGTACTACTGTAAGGTACAGAAACCTAGGCAGTACAGGCGGAGCAGATGATGGAGCTAGAGATGATAGAAATGAAGTGTCTGAGATGGGTGGTAGGATGCACACTATGGGACAGACATAGAAATGAGGACATAAGATGCAGATACCAAAGTAGCTCCAATTGCAGAAAAGATCAAAGAGAACAGATTACAGTGGCTTGGGCACATGTGTAGAAAAGTAAGAGACAATCTGGTGAAGAAGATTTGGGACAGACAGGAATAAGGTAAGAGGAAATGAGGGCATCCAGCAAAGAGGTAGATGGATTGTGTGAGAGGTCTGTGACAGTCATGCATTAGTGCTGAAGAAGGCAATAGTGCACCACTGAACTGAGTGAGATGGCAACAATTAACATGACACCCCAACCCCATGTAAAAATGGGAAAAAGGGGGTGGTTGATGATGATGATGATGATGATGGTGATACTGGTAGTGATCCCTTTCTTTTTCAAATTTCTGTTTACTTCATAATTGTGTAACTGTGGAGTCATTATATATAAGTCTGGGGGTAGAGATTTGTCTTTCCTCAATATGGAGGGGGGCATGAGGCTAGCCCCCTTGGCAAAAAAAGTGCTTATTTTTTAAAATTGTGCATTGTAAAGAATTCCCAACCATTTGAACTTGATGACTTCAGCTATCCTCCATTTAAACTTCAAGGATTGAAAGGTGATGCCACTGATACAATTACTAGCTTGTTACTGATTTTGAAGCTATCATCTCTTTAGTAAGGCTGTTCTAATCACCTACCCATCTCTATGAAAAAAAAAGTTTCCTGATAGCTTCCATTAATCTTCCATCTTATAGTTCCTTATTGTATCTGCTTACCCTCATCTGTCATTCTCTTTTTTGACTGAATGTATACAGTTGGACTCTGTTGATTCCTCTGAGGTACTTAAATGTTCTTATCATATTCGCCATCCATCTTCTTTCTTTAACTTTGCACTAATTAAGTTGCTGTATGCTTTACATATATGACCTCTGCTGAAACACATGCACCATTTCTGTTGCCATACTTCCTCCTACCTCTGTCTT
Organism: Protopterus annectens; assembly: GCF_019279795.1. NCBI lineage: Eukaryota > Metazoa > Chordata > Ceratodontiformes > Protopteridae > Protopterus > Protopterus annectens. The sequence continues at coordinate 1,321,494,592 of NC_056739.1, read as the reverse complement.
CCTCACTTTCAGAACAATGAACTCTCCAGAATTGCATACAGTACTCCAGTTGGGGTGGGGGGTGGGGTCTTACTAGCCGTCCATATTTAGCAGTAATAATTTCTTGCTGTTTATTTATTTATTTATTGCAGTTTAATGACTGGGATAGTCCACTGGGCCTAGAAGAGCCCATTTTCAGTGGGGGCCCAGGGAGAAAAGCTCGACAGGATATAGACAATTTTACAATAGTTATGCAAAAGTAAGTAAAGTAGAGGAACAGTGAAAAATACAGAGATAATATACAATTTGTTAAAAGAAAAAAACATAACATTTCTAATCCTAGGTAATTATTTACAAAAGTGAGATTCATGTAGTCTAAACATGTTAAAAGTACAGTTATTTCAGATGAAAAAAAAAAACAAGTAGAACATTTATGTACAGATAAAAAAACAAGCTTTTTTTGGGAAGTTAGAAATATGAGGAGAGGACAGAGAGAGAAATATAAGTTGTGAAAGGTAAAAGGTGGTATATAGTGGAGAAAGGGAGTGGGTTGGGGGGAAGTTTGGGAGGTATAGGGTAGGAGAAGAAGTAGAAGCAAAGGGTAAGAGATCACAGTGATAGAAGATTAAGGTATATAGTGCATGGGAGATGGTGCTAAAGAGTTTATGTGGTAGCGGTACAGGAACATTCTCACTTTGAAAGGAGGTGAGATTGGAGAAGAGTTTTGAATGTGAGTGACTCTGAGTATTTCGAAGGGTGGTAAGGGAGAATTCCAGAGTTTAGATAGGGAGTAGGATAATAGTAGGTGGCCAGGGGGTCGACGAGGCTTATATATGCTTAGAAGATTGTGGTTTTCTGATCTTAGAGAGCGGTTGAGAATGTAGGGGGTTAAAAAGGTGGACAGAGAGGGACAACTAGAAGGTTTGAATATGAGCTTGTGAACAGTAGTAAGTCTAAGGAGTTTGAGGTACTTAGGAAGTTCAAGCCATTTCAGAGAGTAGAGTGAGAGACAGTGATGCGATGAGTTTCTGGAGTTGGTGGCAAATTTGTAGATTTTATTGTAACAAGCTTCCAACTTGGCCTGTAAGCCTAGCTGAAGATTAGTGACTAAGGGGGCAATGTACATAAGAGAGGGAAGAAGGTAAGTAGAGGTAACGGTGTGTCTGGTGGAGGGGATAAGGTAATGATTGTGTCTATACAGGAGACCTAGTTTTTGGTGATTTTTTTTTATATTAGTTTGGATATGGATGTCAAATTTTAGATTTTCATCAATTATGACACCGAGCAGTTTCGTAGTTGATAATAATTCTATGGGGCTGTTATTCTGAGCAGTCACTGTAAAAGAGTTTTTGTCTATATTGGTGTTTTTGGATGGGGAGAAGATCATTAACTTTGTTTTATTGGCATTTAAGGCGCGGTGATTACTATGCATCCATCATTCGGTATTAGAGAAGGCTAACTGAGATTTGAGAAGTAGGATAGAGGGGGTGTCTGTTGTACAAATAATGGTCGAATCATCAGCATACTGAATTAGCGTGGCATCAGAAAGAGACTGGTGGAAGTTATTAATGAAGATGTTAAAGAGAAGGGGGCCTAGGATGGAACCCTGGGGAACTCCAGTAGGGGTGTGTAGAAAGGAAGAGAATGAGTTTTTCTATTTGACGGCTAGCTGTCTGTCAGAGAGGTAGCTGGTGAACCAGGTGATGGTAGGGGGGAGAGGTTGTTAGAGGAGAGTTTGGATAACAATAAGGGGTGAGAAACAGTATCAAAGGCTTTGGAGAGGTCAAGGAACAGAGTAGAAACTATTTTGCCAGAGTCGCGAGCGAGGTTTATGGAGTCTAGAAAGGAGAAGAGGGCAGAGATTGTACTATGCCCGGGATGGAAACCATGTTTTGTATGGGTTAGTATGTTGTTTTGGGTCATATAGGACATCATTTGGGATTGAATACATTTCTCTATGATTTTTGATAGTGGGGATAGGATGGCTATGGGTCCAAAATTAGAAGTGTCAGTCTTTTTGCCTCCTTTATGGAGTGGAATGATAACGGTGTGTCTCCATAGTGAGGGGACATATGATTCTAGTATGGATCAGTTTATTAAGATAGAGATGGGATGGGCAATGCTGTCTGCAGACAATTTCAGGAAAGTTATGGGTAGGTTATCTGGGGAAGGGGAGCATGGTTTGAGATGAAGGCGGAGCTTCTTTATTTTGCTTATAGAGACAGGAGAAAAGCTAAAAGTAGGAGTAGGGGTAGTCAGATTGTGGGGAGATGTAGAGGGGTTGGTTGGGGAGGAGGTTGAGTGTGGTGAGAGAAGCTGGTGATGAGTTTAGTTATGGATTCTATGAAGAAGGTATTGAAGTTAGAAGCATTTTCCAGATCAGTGGGGTTTAGGTTAGGGGATGGATTATCCTTATTGCCTGGGTGGAGAAGGGAGGAGATAGAGTCCCAGAATTTTGTTGGGTTGGATAAGTTTTCTGATTGAAGTTTATTGTAGTATGATTTTCGATCCCTGATTATTAGCTTTTTTGTAGTTTTATGGAATTGTTTGACTTCTGTTAGGACATGGGGTAATTTATTTTTATGGTAATGTTTCCACTTTTTGTCCCTTAGGTGCATGATTTGTTTAGTTTCTTTGGTTAACCAAGGGGAGGATGAAGTTTTAACTCTTTTAGTTTTTAGTGGAGCAAGGTTGTTAAGAGGTTCAGGAAGGTTTTATTAAAGTAATCAATGGCATTGTCAAGAGGCAAGGTTTTTAAGGGTGACCAATCTGTTACTTTTAGGCAGTCTATGAATGTTTGTGGGTTGAAATTGGAGAGGTTTCGAGATTGTACATAGTGGTGTAGCTTTTGAGGGGGAGAGGAATGACGGTCAGCAAATGCAGGCAGGTGGTCACTGAGAGAGTCAGGAAAGGTGCCAGTATCTGAGATAAGGTTAGGATGAGACACTAAGATCCAGTCAGTGATAGTACCAGTGATTCCACCTTTGTTTGGCCTGGTAGGAGAGTTTATTACTTGGGTGTAGTTGTTGAGCTTGATATTTAGGGAGGGGGATTCAGAGTTTATCATGGTCAGTTTATGTTTATGTCACCTAAAATAACTGTTTCATTTTTGATGTTAGTTGAAAACCAGGAGAATATGTCTTCAAGTATAGGGATGTTGTTGCCTGGAGGAATAAAGAGGACAGCAATGCATATGGATTTGTTTTTGTTGAGTTTAAGGAGGGCAATGCAGAGCTCAGAATTGGCAAATTTAGGAATAGGATTGGTGTAGGGAGTAACAGTGTAGGAAGAGGAGTAGAGTATAGCTATTCTCCCTCTTTTTTTGTTGGATTTGTCAGAGCGTAACATTTGGTAGCCTGGTGGGAGAATTTTGTTATTTTTTATATTAGAATTAAGACAGGTCTATGTGATGGCAACAATCCCAGGTTGGTTATGGGACAGCCAAGGGTGGAGGATGGGAGTTTTATTTCTAAGGCTTTATTTTTAAGGCTGTTATTGGTGATTCTTTCTTTTCTCTCCATGTTGGTTCTCTACCTGCCTTCTGCGATGCTCTACCACAGAGAATATTTGGTTTTAGATCATCTGAAAGGATTTATTTTGGGGTACCTTTCTATATTTGTTGTTGGTACTGCTTCCTTTCCTCCACTACATGTTTTTCTCTAGGTTATTTCTTTTTGATGTGATTTATTTTGTATTGTTTTTCAGCTGCTTATTTTTAGAAATTCTTGCAGTCGTTATGGTTTCTTCCCAGCCAACAACTTCTTGTGAAGCATTAATGCAGTATAGCTTTTTGTCATCAACAAAAAGTATAGCTCCTTTGGTCTTTCTGTATTATCATTTATATAAATATAGAAGAAGAACGCCTAGGTATTGATCCTTTAATACACTGCTGGTACCCATCTTTTATCTAAGTGGGTTCGAAACACTATGACCTTCTGTGTCTTCTAGCCTAGCCAGTGTTTTAGGCATGAAGCTATCACATGACTTGGTTGAAAGCTAATTTTTTCCACTGATTTTTGTGTTATACTGTACCACTTGGATTGCAGAAATCTTTGTGGACAATATTAATGGTGCCTTTCTGGTTTGCTTCTTGGGTCACACAATCAAAGAAGTGTTTTTGGTTTGCCTGGCATAATATTATTGATGTGACATGATTCTGCTTTGGGGCTAGTGTCTTACTGACTTACAGATATGTTAAAATTCTGACCTTTAGCAGTGAGTTCATGATTTTACTTACAAGTGATGTTAAACCGACATGTGATTTCTGACATGTGCCTTGCCTCTATCATAGTGAAAAAGAATCACATCTAGGCTCTTCCAGTGTATAGGAACCTTATTCTCCTTTCAGGATCTGCTGAAAAGCCTCTTTTTGTTATTTTATTTTTTTGCATCCTCACATATTGAAAACTATTGTATCTCTTCTGTTGGGTGGAATGTCTATCTTTTTTGTCATTAGGGCATTTACTTTTGTCACTGTTTTTCCTTGTTACTTGTATTTTAAAGTGGTATTTCACTGTTTTATTTCTGAGGGTCATAAGGCATATTCAAGGATTCATTTCTGAGAATTTATTGGCTATCACTTTGGCAAATAATTTCAGAAAAGTAAGTGTCTGAGAAATGTTTATTTGGCAACTCTGTCAACTGACAGCAACATATCACTTTTTATTCTTAGCAATACTTGAGAAGGTTTAGGAAGACATAGCCAGCCGTATAACATTGAAGTCTGATGGTTTCCCAAGTTTACAATTGTTAGAATTACTGATAATAATCTTTGGGTTTCAGAAGGAATACATTTGTTTCATTAGCAGTTCAGTGAAATACTGTGTACTGAAAGAACATGACATACCAGTAAAGAATGTCACATCAGAGTTTCACTAGTCTTGCAAGGTGCACAAGAACAACCGTAGTGGAAAAGATTACAGGCCAAAAATTATCCACATACAGATGGCACCACTGAGCACTTGACAGCAGGTGCCACTGATGTCATCATAGCATCAGTTGACAAATTCTGGAATCCAAACTTATAATCTTTCAATAAAAAAAAAAAAAACGTTTACAGAATTACAAAAATGGAGAGAGTAATGAGTGAAAGAGAGAGAGAGAGACATGTAGAGAGAGTGTGGCATTAAAATCATCTTAGATGGCATTACCGATCATTGAAAAAATATGTACTGGTCCTGTCCCCAGAGATTCTCAAGGAAAGCAGTGACTCAGGCTATGTCTGACAGTTATTATGCCAACAAACTAAGTAGACCATCCATAGCATTAAACAGATTCACAAGAGATGCAAGAACAGAGATGGGAGCTGGGATCACCAGAGTAGTTAAGCTGAACATACATGAAAATACAAGTGCCCAAGAAGACGGAAAAGTATTTCAATAAAACAGCAGTCCTGTATAATTTCTTTGCTTTATAAAAAGGTTTCTTCTGAACTATTTGTGTATTCAAAACTAATAAAAAAGTTCCACTGCTCAATTGTAAAAATGAAAACGTACTTGTATAGAGATATATGCCTGTTGGAGTGTTTTTTCTTTATTTCTTTGTTTTTTACATTTATTTGTTAAATAAATAAACCATCTAGAAACAACTACTTCTTTTTAACAGCAACCTAGTGAGACAGTCTGCTTAACATGGTAAGAGTCATTCATTAAGCATTTAGAGTCTGGGGGAATCGAACCCAAAACTCAGGATGAAGATCATTAGTAGTGCATAGCCTTAATACTGTTTGGTAAACTAACAGACTAGACTATTTGTTAATTTAGCTTGATCATCTCTCCACCACATGGTACTGCATGCTGTGGAATTACCGAATCACTTTAACCACTCCCTTTAAGTTTCATCTATCAGACCTTCTCTGCTTATATGAGCTTTTTATATAAGTAAATACGTAGTTGGCATAGAGATTAAGGTTGAGAGCTGCAGTTTGTTTGGTACATGGTTTGATTCCCTCCGCTCTTGTCTGCCTACTGTGTGACATTGAGCAAGTCACTTAACCAGACATTGCTCCCAGGTTGCTCCTGAAAAGGGACTGTGTGTAGAGTGGGCCTGTCTGGTTAATAAATAGGATTGTTATGTATGCTTTTGTTCTGTACACTGTACTCAGTAAATGCTGCTTTTCATGTATACTGTTCTGACAAATCTTGTTAAAAACATCCTTCTCTACTAAGAGGGTGACACTTTTGGGAATTTAAAAATATTTTATGTAGATTTTCTATCTTTAGAGCTTTTAATATTAATCATATTATTTCCAATTTTTAGAAAATTGTTGATGAGGAACTACTTTTCAGAGGTTGCTAATTGTAACATATTAATCCTCTCTGTTTTTACTGTTCCAGTGATTGATTTCACAATGTGTGATAACATCATGCATGGCTTAAGTTAAGAGGACTTTCCAGACTTCAATAATACCTCGGTTTTGATCCAATTTTTTGTCCTGCCCCTCATAAAATCATTGATTTTTCTGTTAAATTACTGAAGATTACAGTCAGTCAGTACTGTTGGACATTAGAGTTTCAAACTTCTTATTGCTAATAAAATGCATGCTGATGTAAAATCTCCTGTTTTATTAACTTTTTATGTGAATTTGACAAATATTTAAAATTGTCTCTGATTTTGGGTCTGTTTTCACCCAGTATTTTTGACTTAATCCAGACTTCTTGCTCAGGGAAGATGAGGAGTGTGTCCTTACTTTTGGATATTCAGGGAGATTTAAGTGGTTATATTAGACAGTAAGTTGATGGAAGGTAAAGGTAGAATGTTCATTGCTTCTTTTAGCATGTCGTGGTGAATCAAGAAATCCAGCATATTGCTTCACTGCAGAGGTGTAACAGCTGCAGGAGCTAAGTTCATTAGAATGCAGGCCCAGTACTAATGTCGAGTTAGTCTTCCCTGTGGGAATCAAGTACAATTAACCGAGTTAATTTAAAACAATTAAATTAATAGGTTACTGTGGAGCAATAAATGGTGCAATCAAAACAGGGCAAATTTGAAGACATACAGAGTATGAAGTAATATCTTTGTTCAAACAGATCAATTTTAAAGATCAACAGACTGCAGATATCACATTTTTCTTGACACAGACTTCTTTTCCCTCCAGTTAAGCTGAACCCAAAGTGTCACATTTATGGAGGGGAAGCTAGATTCTTATAACACTGGGATTCTGCTATACTCTCATCCCTCAGCCAGTAACTTGCAAAATATGTACATGTGCTACTTGTACAGGTTAATGTCAAAGTTCTGCATTTTAGTTAAGAAGAAACTATACTTTATTCTGTCAAATGATAACTATAGATACATGGCACATATCTTGATGCTATTATCCCTGCCTTTGAAAAGGACAGTCATAATCAGATACATATCTAAAATTACTACAGAGTTTGATCGCTAAGTGTATTTTTAGGGTATAATACTGTCACCCTTTGTAGAATTTCTAATAGGTTCATAGGTGTACACTAGACAAATGATCACTGGGGCCTTTTTAAGGTTAGCCATGCTTCTGAAATATATCTGACAATTTTTGGTACCCAAGGTTATTTTAAGCAGAATATGCGGGCTTGGGCCTGGGTGGTCTAGTATTTATAGGTAGTCACTCTCTCTATTAGAGACATAGGTGCCAGATCAGGAGAAAATTCTGATTCCCTATTCACTGGTCCAACTTTTGCTTGAACTGGTTAGGGAAGAACTCAGCTTCACATGAATGTGAAGCCTATTCTAGAGAAGGGGTAGTCTGTGGGACACATATATGCCCCTTTAACATGTCCTATTTATGTCACAGATGAGGTTTAGGTCCTTAGAATGGATAATTTTGATACTATTTCTTTTGCAAATGTGCATCAGATCCATCAGAGTGGGTTCAACATATGCTTTGTATGCCAGGCACAGATTGCCTCTCAGCAGTATGAAGGTGACAGAGTATAGGGATAGGGCTTTGAGATGGTTCATATAGGATATGTTGCTAATGCTATGCATTTTTTTTTTGTGAGGAACCTCTATGGATTTTCCAATTGTTGTGTTTGACTTGCCAGGTACATACTGAAGGCGGCATTGTACTCAACGGTTGGTCTGATGAGGGCTAAGTACAGTGGAACAATGACATCCTTGGATCTAGATGCCATACCCTTGCTTATAAGTTGTGCAAAACATAATGATTTTCTTACTGTTGTAGACACATTATGGTTGAAGGCCAGGTTACTGTCTGCATACATTCCCAAGTCCCTGACTGCTGGGTCTTCTCTCTAGGGTACATCACAATGTGGTAGTTTCCAAGGGTGGCCAATTTCTCAGAGGATACTACTATGCATTTTCTGGTGTTGAGGTTTAGACTTTAGTTCAAGGAGGTATATCTCAAGTTGTTTACACCCACATGGACTATGACTGAGCTATACTGGTACTTGTGCCTCAGTGACCTGAGTGTGTGCATCATTTGGCGGATCTTAGTCCATGATAGGCAACTGGCTGTGACTGTCTCCTTACTCAGCCAGATAAGTGGCACATTTTTGTGTCTTACAATGAGGTCTCGTATGACCAAAATCATTTACACAGAACTCAGCAATGTTGATGACCATACCATCAGAGAGAAAGTGAGTTTTGCTTAAATACAGCCTAGACCAACAATTGGACAATATGAAAGACATGATAGAGCTCTCAGATGATGCCTCCTAGGTGAGTATGAGCCTAGCAATAAGTAACATTCTACCTTCTCCAAGGATGATACCACGATATGAACAAAAGTTAATTAACTTTAATAATTGGCTTAGTTTTTGGTGTGATTAAAAAGGGAAACAATATTTGTCAGCATGGGAGGAAATGGTCAACATACCACATTGCTTTGCCAGGGATGGTCTACACCTGAATATTGGCTAAAACCTTGTCCAACCCCATAGTTCCTTTTTTAGGAATTGCCAACCTGATGAAATGTCCAACACAGCAAAACCAACCCAAGAAAATCTAAAGGTGTTAAAGGTGTTATTGCTAAATGCCAGGAGTCTAAATTAGAAACTCCACTCCTTGCAGGCTCGTCTCACTCTGGAGAATGTAGACTTCTATGTAGTGACTGAGACATAATTGAAAACCGCAGAGTGCACCCAGGCAATACTGCGGTATAATGCCGTCTGCACATTTAGAGCAGCTACTGCACATTTCTGGGAAATCAATAAAGACTGTAGTCAGTAAATAATGCTGACAGACATTTGAGTTTCAGACTTAGCTTTCAAAAAATCATAGTAATACAAAACCTGTCATTCTAGGTAACTTTATAAGTATATAAATCAATAGCTGTCACTGATTTTGGTCCTTTGTCCATCATTATTTTTTAAAATTCTTCCTGAGTGATAATACAAAGCTGAGACATATGTGTGTGGGAATTCTTAGTCAGTTACCATTTGTTCTGACAGCAGTGAAGTGAGAAGATGATAGATTTTTGTGTGACAGTTATTTATGCATTTATTCATTCATTCATTTGATTGCAATCAAACATATTAGGTGTACAGTCACAGTGTGTGTGTTTGTGTGTGTGTGTGTGCGTGTGTGCGTGTGTGCGTGTGTGCGTGTGTGTGTGTGTGTGTGTGTGTGTGTGTGTGTGTGTGTGTGTGTGTGGGGGTGGGTGGTGTTGAGATGGGTTAAAAATAATTTATTTTGGCCAGTTGTTAGTTCTATTTAATTACATTCAACTGTCTGAGGTATATTCATTCAGTAATGTTAGTTTAATTGCTTGTTACAGAGGGATGTTTGTAGATGAAAGTGATTGCCACTGTTATCATCTGTTTGAAATAAGCAGTTATTCCGGCTTTGCAGAAATGGTGTGCATATTTTTTTCACTTTTTATCACAGCTGAACATCAGCATTGCACTCAGTAAGTGGCAGTCTGGGCAGGATGTGTGTGACAGCAATTGATAATTGGCAGTGTCACATCAAGTACTGTTGCTGTCTAACAGCTCTTAGCACCGCACTGAGTTTTTGGCTGTCCATTGTTTCTGCGTTTACTCTGTATGTACTCCTTTTCTCTGCGCAGATAGCTCTCATGTGTTTTGGTTTCTTTCCCCATACTCTCAGCGATATAATATATGCCTCTGGCCATTTACTCTTTTCCTTTTTGTCCCAGTCTAACACCAAAGTGGCATATAGAAGATAACTATGACTTTTTGGAGGGGTAGAAAGGCAGGCATTATTCTCAGATAAGATTTAAGTATCTTTGCATTTTTCTTCTCAGTTTATTGAGAAACCATGTTTTTTCTAAGATTCACACATTAAGCTTTAGACGGAACTTAGTTTTCTTTGAAAGAAAAAAATGAAACTGAATATATTTCATGATATTTTGTTCAGGCTATCATCATACACCTCAGGGCATCTAGAAATATAACTTCTGGAGACCTAGCAGATCTCAGACCCCTGGCTGATTAAGATTCTCCCCCCAGACATAAACTGCACTACAAGCATGGGGGGGGTAGGATGTGCTAAACAGTAAGACAAAGTATGAAAATGCAAGAAAGAATTCAGTGTTGGGTCCAGACCATAAATGGGTGGGGGAGCTACTACTGACCATACATGGAATGTCAGCAGTTATTCAGTACTACATAGTCCCACTTTGTGGTATATTCATATCTCATTTGGTTGGATATTCTACATATTTAGACACGCACATGTGGAGCTGTGAACACAGAGTTGCAGAAATTACACTTCATACAGGCACTAAAGACATTAAAGCAATTCCAATAAAAACAAAATGTACAAAACCTGCCCTTAATAATAGACCTTTAGCCAAATGAGTTTTATAATATGTGCATTAAACATGCTTTGTAATAATGTTTATAATTAGGTCAGTTAATGTTCAGTTTTTATTTTTTGATGCAGGATGAAGTTTGCCTTTAAAAACTTTACCACGTGATTCTATTGTGTTTTTAATTGAATGATGAAATTCATTGGTTGTCAGTGTTTTTAAATACGAAATGTGCTTTACTATGAGTTTGTCTGATGAAGCAGTCATTGTGAACTGTGAAAGCGCTAACATTAAAACGTTTTACTTGGTGATATCTTGCATCTTTTATTGACACTGTGGAATTGTATGCCTTCTTATTGCTGTGGTGTGTTTCGCCTCATTTTTCACTACACATTAAAGCAATTACTTTGTGCATATGTGGTGGGGGCTTTCAGTCTTTTATCAATTGCTTTCAGACACATCCTGCCTAGACTACCCAAATACTAATTTATTGCTACAATACAGCATATTTAATGGACAATAAACAAAAATAACTGCAAAGACAGAGACAGACACCATCTAACAGTGCATCACTTTTCAAGCATTGTGTATACTTTCATTTCATACCCTGGAATACCATATATACATCTTCTGGTTCAAGTTATTAACATAATTATTAACAAATGGCATATGTTTATAATATTTCTGGAAAATAACTCACATTTTCTCAGGTACCAACTGCCCCAGTTGTGTGTGGAACTATTCCTGATTTCTGTGATGACTCAGCATGTGGAGTGGAATGCATCCAGGTGGACGTCTGAAATATTTACACATAGTATTTATGCACCTGTTACTATTAAACAAGTATACATACTTTCAAATCGTTAGTAAGCAGACAGCAGGTATCAACGCAATTTTGCAGCATTGTGTAAGTTTTCATTTGATGTAATGAAGTACCATATGTACTCTGTATGGGTTAATTTATTAACAGAAATATTACTATGGTGCATATTTATAAACTGGCATTAAAAAACACACTTTTTTGCTTATTGACCACTACATTTGGGTCAGTAGACATTCCTGACCTGCAGACTGAGCTTTCCTGTGAAATGCTGTTTCCACATGGTATTACATGAGCACTGTCTGAAAATTGTACTTAAAATATCCAAATATGCATACATATTATACTGCTAAACAGGTATGCATATCTACAAATGGTGGTAGCTAGACACCAGGTAGAAGTAAGAAGTTTCTCAGCATTGAGTAGGCATTCATTTGATGCCAGGAAGTACCACATAAACTCCTTATCAGTGAAGTTGTTACCAGAAATATTAATGTACACATATGTACACTTGAAAACAGGTAATCTAGAAAGATTGAGTCAGGTCTGGTATCCCATCCGACTAACAAGAAAGAGTACGAAAAATTAGTTGAGATAAAAGCAGTTTATCTGGCAGAGCTAGGAGACTGTCTTTTTCTCTCTGATGCCCTTCCAGTGGGAGGAATAAAGATGCCTTGTTGAAGTTTCAAGTAGTTTATTCAGTTAAGTATGGATGAGTGTTATTGTTCTAATACAATAGTCAACAGGTTAGTTATTTAAAAACTTTTGCAAACAATGGTGGGAGGGTCCAGGGGAGATGATTGGAGGAAAATCTGGGAGATGGAAAAACAAGGAGCCAATCCTAAAACTTAAGAGGTTTGTCTCTTGTTTGAATATTCCTGAAAGACCCATGAGGGTGTATCAGCTCAGCAGCCTGTGGAACCTCATTCATAGTTAAAAAAGTGTTTATTTTTATTTTTATTGTTAAAAACAACAAATAGGAACACACCATAAGATAGCACTATAGAACTATATTTAAGAAAACACTTTTACCCGAGTTTCATCAGGTCCATCTGAAAGGGTAGTTTGCAGAGTGGTTTACAGTTTTCTCCTTGAAAATGCCTGCTTTTATGAGAATGTCATTAGATTTTACTAGCTTGTTTTGCATCACATGTAATATGAGATCCTGTGTCTACTTTTGTGAGGCTCATTTTCCTTAAAATAGATTATGGAGGCTTTATCACAGAACTTTTTTTCCAGTCTAACTTTTCCTTAGTTTAGTTTCTGATGTAAAAAGCTTTAACATATTTTACTTTACTTATTTTTAGCATTTTATTTTGATTTCTGTTTTTAATTATTATTAATTTAATCTATCTTCCTTCTGTAAACTCTTATTCTTATGGTACGAGCCTGAGTATTGAGATTTTGTGCAGCGATACACACTTTTTCCTCTGTGTTGATCTATATGACAATAAAGTTTACTTTGACTTGGTATCAGATGTAATATGAGAGGCTGTGCTTACTTTTATAGGGCTCATACCTCCAGAAATACATTATGAAAGACTAATATTCTCTTGCTTTGTAAATAAGATACAGTGCCTCCTTATAAGAAAGGATTACAGTGCCTACTTATAAGAAGCTAATATTGATGATTAATGTGACCAGTCCCCATTCTTCATCCTGATGTAGTCACTTAGAGCCACAAAAGGTGGTTTCCATTTTTTGAACAATACATGCATCCAGAGAAGCAGCTTGCAGTGGAGAGAAGTCACGGTGCTTTCACAGAGTTCATGGATGTGCACAAGTAGGAGGAAAAATGTTAAGTAAAGTTTGAGACCTCAGAACATTTTGCATAGGTTTTCTGTGCCCGTGGAATAAAAACCCATCAAGTGATGAACTGCAGACTATACAAAACCTTGAATAAAAATAAGTATCTCAGCATAGGCAGACTGTGCCTGTGGTGTAAAGAATACAGCAGAGTGGAGTGGATTCCTGTGATAACAATTCTCACTGCACTGCAAATTGCAGAAATTATGTTAAATGCAGGCCAATTGGGGAAAATATCTATATATACCTGGTTGCTGTGGGGTATCCACAGTGAGAGGGAGAATGCCCTGGTCTCAGAGTGTGCTTCTATAGTATTCCAGTCTGGGGTCTTCACTATCAAGCTTCTTCCTGAGTCTAGCATTTAGTGAGGGGTCTTCTGTTCAGATTCTTCCTCTCTTCAGGTTACAAGTGAAATTGAGGAAGATGAGGATGAATATTTTTTAGATCCATGGAATACCCTCCCCTCAGGTGGTCTGAACACCTGGAAAGCTGACAGCAGAGGAATCCAAACTGGGACAACCCACCAATGGGACACCAACAACCGAGAGAACAATTTTACAACAACAGAGGGAACAACAGAGGGTACTGGGGGGGGAGTGAGTTCTTTATTACAACAAGACAATTGGACTCCCACCTATCCTTTATCACCAGCATGTATTGTATTAAATACAAATAGAGACTTTAAAGTGCACAATATTTCATCTATTGTTGATACTAATATGTATGATTTGCTTGCAAAAGGTACGACTTTAGTTCCCTGTAAAAAAACTGACATTTTACAGTTATTACTTGACTTAAAGTAGTTTGTGCATAAACTGAATCTAAGGTTGATATTTCAGGATGAAAACAGAACATCTAGGCTATTTAGAATAGCTAGTACCTACAACCCCCCCGTTGCACCCCTCTTTGGAGTTTTTTGAATGAATGTGTGAACTTGACTTCAGGGAACTGTGTAGACAGTTGGCATATAAATATAAAAATAATTTATCAGAGGAAGAAATATTGAGCTTTGAGCTTATAAAAATCTCTCCAGGGATTAGGCTTATGAAGCCAGATAAAGGGGGAGGTTTCATTATAATGGATAATACAGATTATATAGCTAAGATGAGAGGATATTAGAAAGTATGACATACGAATGTAGTTCACTGAATGAATTTAATCAAACACTTTCAAGAATCAGAGTTTTTTTTTACAGGATTTGTTTATTGAAGAGATGATATCAGTAGAATAATATAACTACTTAAATGTTTTTTATCCAGTGACTCCAAACCATGTTTGGAGTGCCCAAAATTCATAAGGATCAGAATCAACCTCCTATGCACCCTATTGTGGATGCGAGAGGGTCCATCACCCACCCTATGGCAAAAATCCTTGATTTAAAATTGAAGGACTTAATTACCAATGAACAACATATATGTATTGACTTTTGGGACTTTTTGAAGAGGTTGAATGTGGTTAACTTTGAGAATGAGTATGTATTTATCACTATATATGTAAAAGATTTGTATAGTGTTATACCGCATGACACAGGTGTAGAATGGTTCTGTGATTATTTGACATCTAAGGGTTTTACATGACGTAACTAATACATATGAACAATTATTAGACATAGTCCTAAGATACAATTTTATCATCTTTAATAATGAATACTGCTGTCAAAAGGAGGGTGTGGCCATGGTGTCAGCTTGTGGTGGATTGTATGCTAACATTATTATGCTGAAATGGGAAAGACAATTTCTTTTTACATCAGATTACTTTTCCCATTGTAGGCTATACAATTTTGGACGATATTTTTGTCTTGTGGAAGGGGCCTAATATCTTAATAGGTAATTTCTTAAAGTTTATAAATAACACCACAAACGTTTTGAAATTTACTCATTCGATAGGTTGTAATGAAATCTCCTATCTGGATGTACTTATTAAGGATAGTTTAAACAATAGATTCACTTCTCAAGTATACAGTAAAGCTACATATTCAAATGCTTTTTGATATTTCACTAGTAATCTCCCCTACTCCCAAAAAACAGCTGTTGTTAAAGGACAGTTTGTGAGGGCAGCCCACATGTGTACAGCGTGGAATACATTCTTGGAGGAATGCGAGCTGCTATCACAAATGTTCCTTAAGATGGGTTACCCATATGGTTTGATCAAGGACTTTAGTCAAGAGGTGAAATTAAAATGTTCCTCTGGCCATTTTAATCCAATATTGGGTGAAAAATACTAGTGAATGGAGTTAACAATTTGGAAGTAAGTGGCCGGTTTAACATAAATAATCCCAGATACACGTGGGACACGAGCTTTATGTACAGAAACAATAACGAATGCAATTTTTTAAACGCATTTATTTATGTTTATGGTACAGATAGTAACAGTGTCAGGAATATCTTGTTTAAGAACTGGGCGATCAATAGAAGTGAACATGACATCTGTAAGGTATTAGGGAATCAACCTTCATTTGTTTATAAAAGGGGTTTAAATTTTAAGAAAATTTTTGAAAGAAGTCATGCTCCCAAAAACACAGGGCGTATGGTCAAATGTGGGACTTGCTCCTTTTGTAGATATGTGATTGACATGAATGATATAGTGGTTAATAACTATTACATCAAAATTTATGGTAAACCTAACTGCAATACATCAAAAGTGTTTTATTGTGCTATGTATTTGTTCGGCTTGCCCTTGTTTCTATGTTGGCAAAACCGAACGCAAATTAAAGAGTAGAATGGCAGAGCACTTTAGCGATTGATACGAACACCCTTATTAGACATATTTTACAAAATCAAGGCCATTCTTTTAATTTTATAGTCTTGGAGACATTATCTATATCTGAGCGAGAAGGGGGCATGGCCTCTTCTCTTGGAAAAAGCAGAGCTTAGCTGGCAAGTTAGATTAAATGCTTGTTTTTCACCATTATTAAATGAGGCAGAGTCTATTAAATGCCTCTTGAAACTTAAGGCTCTACATAGATGAGTTTAAATATTTTTTAACTTGTTGCTTGTGTTGGTTTGATTTGTGTTCATAACATGAGTGAAATTATTTGTCTTGTTTTAACTGCTTGCTACAGTGGCAGGTGTGTTATTTTACATTTCTTTTATTGGTTCTATCAGGAGCGGCCTTAGGTCAACTGGTGCCCTAGGCAAAAGGGCTCCACGGCGCCCCCACCACACCACACAGTGCCCCCATCCTGGTCTACCTACACCAAATGAACACTGAAAAAGCACCCCTGCTAGAGCAGTGCCCTAGGCGGCCACCTAGTTGGCCTATGCCTAAGGCCGGCTGTGGGCTCTATTAGAAGAGGTGTGTATCCAGTCATAGCTAAACTTGTAAAATGATTGGACACTAGGTATTTAAATATCCTATGGTGCATTTTATTTTTATCTGATAAAATTCTTTATAGTATAATAATGGAATGAAAGTGCTTATCGTATTTTATGTGTTAACTTTATTTGGTTTATACGTTTTATTATATCACTGTATTACAATCTGCTTTCTGTATTTGAAGACATCTAGTGTTTGCTGTTTTATATTACTTTATGACTCCATAAACACACAATAAACTTGATAGACAGATGCAAACTATTTAAGGATCATGACATAGGTGTTTTTAAAACAAAGCTAAGTAAAACAGCCCTCTACCATTGCCTCCATTTGTAAAATAATTTCAGTCCCCTGTTTCAATTTAAAATGAATAACTAAAAATACCTAAATCATCACTACATATGTGCAAATGTGGTCTGAATAGCTCTGTGCCAGGCTGGATAAAAGGCTGGAAACTGTGAGGCATCAGGTGAAAGGGCAGTTAACCAATCCCCTGAGAGAAAAGGTGGTGCCATGGGGCCTGGGGCGGGGTTAGATGCTCTAAGAGGCTGAGATGTGCAGGATGATCAAGTGTCAACACAAGAAAAATCTTATCTGTTGTGATATTTCTTTGATCTCTAATGTGGTAAATCTACTAATTTTAATCTTGCTGCTCATACAGAACAGTAGCCAATCGATATGGTCACTCAGCATTTTTGTATGCCATTCTAAATCCTGGCAGTAAAAGTAAATAGCCAGTGGTAAAAAATGCAGTTGCAATTTTGCAAATGCTGAAAAAACATAAGCCTAGAAAAGAAAAGTATATTTCTAAAAATTACAAGCAAATTACTGAGGCTTAAAAGCAAGTGAGTTAAACAGTTTGATTTGTGCATGCCTTCCATTATCATACAGCTACATTAGTTTTGCCTTTTCAAAAACAGAAAACTCCAAAAGTGCTTTTCTAATATTTTGGTGCAAATTTTTGAAATAAAAAGTCCTGGAATTCAACATTGGAAGATATAGCAACCAGCGATGAAGAGCAACAGAAGAGACATACTGAAAGCTGATTGGACAGTTTACATCATGTCTATTTTAGAGGATGAAGACGCTGATTGTAAAACAAAAAGTGCTGTTGTACTAAATGCATAAAATAGTGTCTACCAAAAAATATAAAAAATAAGAATAAATGTTAATCTAATATTGTTAATCCTCATTCAGTCCTTACATGTGGGTATTGGTTCTGACCTCGGAACCGAGCTGGCCATCTTCCAAGCTCGTGCCAGCTACAATCTTTCAAGCTTAAAAACTCTTACCCAGAATTCCCCTCTCTCTGTTACCCCAGATTTCGTTTGCTGCATCGCCATTCGGTCGTGTCAAGCTGCTTCTCTTGAGCTAAGTACAGTATTTTTCTTCATACTAAGGTCTAAGACAGCTTTTTTTTTCACAAAAAAAAGTTATTAGATAGTTATCTCTTACCTTATCGCATTTAGCGACTACCCTTTTTCGAATCCTTTTCAACTCCTTTTCCTTTCTTTTTACCGCGAGGTAATTATTTTTTTACCATCGTTGGTAAACCCCTTTTCCTTCTTACCTTCAGGTATTTCTTGTACCATTACTGGTATTTTTCTGATGTTTCTTTCTTTGCTTTTAACATGACAGATAAAAAAGGATTCCAGGTATTTCCATACCTAGACGACTGGCTCATCTCCGCCCCCACCAGACATCTATTAGAAGAAGCCCTGGCATACTCTCTCCTCACTGCAGAAAGGCTAGGCATAACCAAAAACTGGCAAAAATCCAATCTCACCCCATCTCAGTCCACATAATTTATAGGGGTCATCTTGAATACAAAGAATTGCAGAGCATCCATTCCAGAGCACAGAATTGTAAGGATAAAGCAGCAACTGATTCCAATCCTTTCAAGGGAGAAATCCACAGCTCATTCTGTTCTCCAGTTGTTGGGTTCCATGGCTGCCTCCATTATGATTGTCCCCCTGTCCAGGTTTCACATGAGGCTTCTACAATGGCTACTGCTCACCCAATGGTATCCCTTTCAGTACCCTCTTTCAGCCAAGATTCGGGTAACTCACAGGTGCAAACAAGATTTAAATTGGTGGATGGCGCACAATCCATCACAATGGTCTCGCCCTTCTCCCAACAGCCCAAGGCTACAGTGACCATGGACGCCTCCCTGATGGGGTGGGGGGGCCATTTCAGGGACAGACAGTCCAAGGTACTTTGTCTGAAATGGAGGCCCATCTGCATATAAATGTTCTAGAGCTGAGGGCGATGCTTCTGGCGTTGCAAGCATTCCATCCCCTGCTGCTGTCTGGGACTATTGCGTTACAATCAGACAACATGGTGGTGGTCTGGCACATCAACAAACAAGGTGGAACCAAATCTTACCCACTCTGTCGAGAGGCCATGAGGATTTGGCAATGTGCGATGGCTACCAACTGCTTTCTTCTAGCAACGCACATTCCCGGGAGTTCCAACATGATAGCAGACAGACTCAGCAGGTGTATTCTACAACTCCATGAGTGGTCCCTGAATCCCTTGATAGCTGTGGAGATTTTCAACTGCTGGGGTTTTCCTTGCTGCAACCTCTTTGCATCCCCGACCAACTACAAATGCTGCAACTATTTTGCCCTGATTCCCCCTCCGGGACGGTCACCTAGGGACGCTCTAGTCCACGACTGGCCCTTGGGTCTGCTTTATGCATTTCCACCTCTCCCCCTCATTCCTTAGTTTCTGAAGAAAGCCTGCCAGTTGAGCAAAGTAATCCTCATAGCACCATACTGGCCTTGTCAGATTTGGTTTCCCTTCCTTTGGCCTCACCTGCAAGATCAACCATGGATTCTCCATCCACCCCCAGGGTTGATCTCCCATCCACAGAATCTGATTCATTCCATCTTGAACAGCCTGAAGCTCACAGCTTGGCTCCTCCAATTCCTTTGATTGCCAGGCAGAATGATCTTTCTTTGACAGTACATGACATTCTTATTGCATCTCAAAAGTCTTCCACCAGAATTACATATCTCAGCAAGTGGAAAAGATTTACTTTTTGGCTGAAAGAAAAACAAGTAGATCCTTTTTTAGCACCAGTTGGGAGTTGGGGTTGGGAGGGTGGCCTAATGGTTAAGGTGTTTGCCTTACAAACACAAGGTGCAGGGTTTGAGTCTCACAAGGATAATTTGTTAGGCTTAAAATGGCTCGCAAGGGCAGTTAGCTTAGTACTAATCTATGAACCTATGAACCTATGAACCAGTGTCGATAGTACTAGAATATCTGTCTACTTTATTTCAGTCCAGTCTATCTGCCTTAGAGTTCATTTGGCTGCAATATCTAATTTTCATGATGGTATCCAAGACTCTTCTTTTATGTCACACAAATTATGCAAGACTTTCATAAAAGGCATAAATCATCTAAAACCCCCTTTTAGAGCACCTACTCAACCATGGGACCTGTCATTAGTCCTACAAGCTTTGACAATGTCACCTATTGAACCAGCTTCTTCTTGCAACCTCAGATATTTGTCATGGAAAACCTTGTTTTTGGTCATCATTACTTCTGCCAGACGTATCTCTGAGCTTCAAGCCTTATGCATCAAGAGACCATATTTGATTTTTCATAGAGATAGAGTGTCATTGAGAACTAATCCTTCCTTTCTGCCAAAAGTGATCTCTGAAATGTCCATTAATCAAACCATTGAATTGCCAGTTTTCTTCCCCAATCATTCAAAGAGAGGAGAGTATTGCCTACATACCCTAGATATTCACAGGCAAATTCACTTCTACTTGAACAGGACTAAGGCTTCTCATAAATCAGACCAGTTATTTTTGGCCTATTCTGGACCTAGATTAGGATATGCTGTTGCTAAGGTCACATTGGCTAAATGGTTAAAAGACTGTGTAACCTTCATTTCTACAAAACGTAATATTCCATTACCTACTACCATAAAGGCTTATTCTAAAAGGTCGGTGGCAACTTCTGCTGCCTTCCATGCCAGAACCTCTTTACATGACATTTGTGCAGCTGCAACTTGGGCTACTCCTCATACCTTCATCAATCATTACAAATTGGATTTGGCCTCCAGGGGAAGAGCATCTTTTGGTTCTATGGTGCTCCGGAATGTCCTTCCATGAGAGCCTCCCAGGAATAAAGGTAGCTGGAGACTCTGTCCCACATGTAAGGACTGAACAAGGATTAACAATATCAGATAAAGAAGTTATGTCTTACCATAACATTCCATCTGTATTGTTGATCCTCATTCAGTCATTATGACCCTCCCTCCTTCTCCCTCCTTTGGCTTCTAGTGGATCTCACCATCTGGTTCTGTTAGGTCATTTGACCAGAGGTAGCCTCTACCTTCTTTTGACTTGCAAACTCAATCTGAGGTAACAGGGAGAGGGGAATTCTGGGTAAGAGTTTTTTAGCTCAAGGGTTTGTAGCTGGTGGGAGCTTGGAAGATGGCCGGCTCGGTTCTGAGGTCGGAACCGATACCCACATGTAATGACTGAACGAAGATCAACAATACAGATGGAACGTTATGGTAAGACATAACTTCTTTTTATTTTGCTAATGTGCTGGGGATATCAGTTGGATGGTTTTATTGAAATATGTGTATGATTTCTAGCTGTAAATGTGTCACAACATCTATAGGTCACAATATTGTTAAGGGTTGCAAGTGCAATAGGGATGGAGGTGTTAATAATTCATTTTCTAGCACATTGCCCATAACTCCTGAGCAGGCCTACTGTGGCTTCTAGAACACAATTGGACTGTGAGAATCAGCTGACAAGGAACTAATCCTCACAGTTCTATTGTATTTTAGGAGTCACACTTGCAAGGCAAACACACAAAAATGTTAAATGGCACATGGGAAGGCTGAAGAGTAGCGTGTACCTCCAAACGTGGTATAGTTGAGAGATGAGTGAGCATAATGGGGGAACTTTAGCTTCCCTAGACACGCTGGTAAATCTGCCACTGGAAGTAATCTGTATGGGTCCAGGATGAGTAAAAAACGGGAGAGGGCACTAGGGGAATGCAGGGGAGACTAGTTAGTAATGGGGACGTCCATGGAATTCTTTGTCTAAGGCTCCACTTTATGTAAGGCTGGCATTGTTGATTGTGACTAGACATCTAAGGTGTATCTAGTCAGTAAAGTGGCTATAATGAGTAGGTGTATAGTGAAGCAATCTGTAAATGAAAGTGAATGACACCATTTGTTACTTGATCTCAGGCAACAGTTATTGACCTGCTTGAGCTCTGCCCTGTTGCACTTGGCACTACTCGTTCAGTTGCTTCCTGCCGCACCACTTCCCTTTCCCCGCTTTGAAGATACCAGCTATCACTGCTCAGAAGGTGGGGCAGAACTATTCAAAAAAAGGATGAAATTTGTGAGGAAGAATTAACTCAAGGCTAATGTTTATTTATTAAAGCATCAAATAGTTGAAATATAGAAATAATGTGTATGCTTAAATGTCTTATATAGGTGTTTATCAGCCTTACTTTTAGACTATGTACTGCTATACAGGAAACAAGAACACAAGATACACATACAAAACTTGGATGAGGCTAAAGGTATTGCTATTTTATTTTATGATTTTAATTTCACTTCTGTAGAAAATGGTGTAACAGTGGACTTTCTGTATAGTAGGATGCAATCAGAGTATCTGATAGTTTGAAGAAATCTTAATTTACTATCTGTTAAATCCAAGGCAGATTCAAGAGAAACCTGTGTAAGCCAAGTGACTTTAATTAAAGTGGTCAATGACTACAAGTCATTGAATTTAAAACATACACAATAAGTGGACCCAATATACTGGGCAACTTATTTTATAGCATCAGCAGGGAACTTAAAATTTAGTTTGTTTAGTTGGCAATAACCATAATTAAGCACAATTTTATTTCAAATTACTTTTTTAAGAGAGTGGAATCAGCTAACAATCACTAAGTGAGTCACTCTTACAGAGTAAATATATAAATTACACTAGCATACATATTTCTGGTTATTACAACAGAAACAAAGTTATCTTTTTTCTATGGAGGAACTTTGCAAGGAAATTATGAAAATAGAGATTGTACACTCTGCCAAACTCCTCGGGGTCACTATAGACAATCAGCTAACATTTAACTCCCACATTCAGCAGAATATCAAAAACACACATAAAACTTGGCCTGCTTTACAGAAATAACCTCTTCCTCTCTCCTTCCTCTAGGCTAACTCTTGCCACTACCTATCTTCTTCCCACTCTCTTGTATGGCTCTCCCCTGTTCTCTAACTTATCCTCCACACTTACCTCCAAACTAGAGATATGTTACAACAAAATTTCTCGATTTGCCACTAGTGCCAAATCCTCCTCTCACCATTGCTATTCCCTTCTCTCCCTTAACTGGCTTGAACTGCCCAACCTACTTGACTTTCACCAACTAACCACAGCACACAAATTAGTATTCCAACCCTCAAACTGCCCCGCACTATCCAACATACTGCAACCATATTCCCCTCCTAGACCTCTTAGATCCTTTCACCAAAACCTACTTACCATTCATAAACCCAAGCACTCAGCTGGCCAGCTTCTCATATCCTGTACCCTAGCAAAAAAATGGAACTCTTTGCCCTCCGCCCTATGGACCTGCAATAACCTCAGTAGCTTCAAATCTCAACTCCATTCCTACTTCTTCCGTAACAGGAAATGCAACTGCACTCTTCCACCTTTGCCTCTCAAACCCTCCACTCTCTTTACCCCTGGCTAAACCCTCCCCTCCTAACCTCCCCTCTCCTAACCCCACTCTTAACTATTAATTTGTTTCTCATAACAAATTATCTCCACCAGCTATTACATTATGTACTCTTTTCTCTTTAACTAAACTGTCATTCCATGGATTGTTACTAGATTGCAGATTGAACCATATTGTTTTTGTATATGTATTTTTATACTATGTATGTTCACTTTGATTGAAAAATGTATCTAATAAACCTTCTGTGGAGCTTTTCTCCCTGGGCCTCCACTGAAAATGGGCTCCCCAGTCCAGTGGACCTCCCCGGTCACCAAACTGAATAAATAAATAAATAAATAAACAAACAAATAAATGTAGTTGAAAATATACTAGGTTAATAAAGTTAATCAAAAAGAATGTACTGTACTTGCTTGCTATTTATGTAATGTTGGAGTTCATAGGTGTTTACTAGGCTAATGACCATAAGTGTCTTTTTAAGCCTAGCCATGCATCCCAAAACTCTGACAAGTTCTGATACCCTTGATAAGTTATAAACAAAACAATGGACTAGCAGCGTACTATAAAACAAATAAAAAGGAAAAAGCGCTACTCAGGAATCATGAGCCAGAATTTATTACATCCAAAAACACATCAGTTTATTGTGCCAATGTATCAAATAAATCCTCAGGGTAACCCCTTTCGAGGAACATATGTTTCATCTTATAAACCTCATCATAAAAATGAGCATCATTAGAAACCAAGCGGCTGAGTCTGATGAGTTGCCCTTTAACCAAGTTCCACTTCTGCCATAATTGGTGTTGACTATCAAAGTGTAAAAAAGAATTAGAATAGGTGGACTTCCTAAAAATACTGGACAAAAAGCAATTGTTAATGGAATCCTTGCTTAACAGAATATCAAGAAAACTAATCTCTGAAAAATTATGTTGGCAAGTGAATTCCAAAAAATCTGTAGTACCATGCAAGAATTGAATGTACATGTCCAATAATTCAACACCACCACTCCACAAAATAAAAATATCATCCAGATACCTGAAATACAATTTTAAATAGGCATTATAGGATGAGTTAAACACTTAGGTTGTTTCCCAGGACCACAATACCATGTTTGCAAAAATGGGGGCAGAAACTGCACCCATGGCAACCCCCCTATGCTGTTTAAAGTATTCACCATCAAAGTAGACAAAGTTATTAGTAAGAACTAATTCCATGCATTGCAATAACAGTAAAACATCATTATTAGGCAAATGGGTCCCTTTGTCCATAGCATAATGAAATAACTCCCATACCCTCCCCATGAGAAATGACGGAGTATAAGTCTTTTATGTCAATAGTAACCAAAATGACCCCATCATCATAGGGTACTGAACAAAGTAATTCCAAAACAATGCCAAGAATCCTTCAGGATGTGGGGTTTGTCCATAGAAAAAGATTTGAGTCTGTAATTAACATACTTAGCCAAAGGCTCTGTCTTTGAACCTCCAGAGGCAACAGTAGGACTAAGTGGTGGGTTGTTCACAGATTTATGCACCTTAAGGATACCAAAAATACCAGGAGTTCTAGGTTTAGCAACATAAAGGTACTCCCTAAGGAGAGATGGAATGTCAGATGTAATAAACACATCTTCTAGGGCCAAATCAATGGCATGGTAAGCAATATTTATCTCGTTGAGAGAAACCTCAACAAAAAATGTCCCATTGTCGTAGAAGATCCAAAAGGCTGGAGAAGAGGTGAGAGAGGTTGGGGTGTGCTGATGGTGAAGTTGGTGTTAGTAATAATCAACACAATAACATCCAGAATAACAACTACAACTCCCCCAGGCAGGGTTTTCAGCGGAGCCAGCATCCGCATTTGAGGTATCGGAAGTAATCATGGATAAACTTTCTGTATTTGAAAATGCAGGTACTGTGAATATTGTTGTAAACAAAGGTTTTAAGATCTTTAACTACTCTGCTCTAACTATTACTGAGGCCGTGGGCTCTATTTACAAAAGGGTTTTAAGTTTGTGCCTTTGTTGAGGTTTCTCTCAACAAGATAAATATTGCTTACCATGCCACTGATTTGGCCCTAGAGGATGTGTTTATTACATTCGACATTCCATCTCACCTCAGGGAGTACCTTTATGTTGCTAAACCTAGAATTCCTGATATTTTTCATATCCTTAAGGTGCATAAGTCTGTGAACAACCCACCACTTAGACCTATTGTTGCCTCTGGAGGTTCAAAGACAGAGCCTTTGGCTAAGTATGTTGATTACAGACTCAAATCTTTTTCTATGGACAAACTCCACATTCTCAAGGATTGTTGGCATTTTTTGGAATTACTTTGTTCAGTACCCTATGATGATGGGGTCATTTTGGTTACTATGCACAGTACAGTACATTCTTTTTGATTAACTTTATTAACCTAGTATGTTTTCAACTACATTTATTTATTTGTTTATTTATTTATTTATTTATTTATTTATTCAGTTTGGTGACCGTGGAGGTCCAATGGACTGGGGAGCCCATTTTCAGTGGAGGCCCAGGGAGAAAACTCCACAGAAGGTTTATTAGATACATTTTTCAATCAAAGTGAACATACTAAAAAAGACTTATACTGTTTAAACTCATCCTATAATGAAACATTTACAAGCTTAGGTCTGGGAGATGAACCATTATGCACTTGAATTGGCTAGAGGAACACTGCTTCACATGAATGGGGCAGGTCCTATATATAGCAGGCAAGGCTTAAGTGTTTTAGAAAGGTAATTCTGGTGATGTTTGTTTGTTGTGGAGAGAGAGATCCCCAGAGTGGGATCTGACAATGCCCCCCTGTATGTCAAAAAAGATCTCCTCTCAAAAGCCTGTAGGGGACAGAATAGAGGCAGTCTGCATAGGACATTTTACTTGAGTCCTGTATTCTTTTACTGAAGAATCTCTGTGGACTTTCAATATACCTTTGTTTATAAATTGCACAACATAGAAGGATTTCCTCATGACTATAGACATGTGGTGGTCAAAGGCTAGATTACGTCCCTCCTACTGGGTCACAAACCTAATGGGTGTTCTCAATATGATAGCGTTACCCAGGGATGACTTAACTGAGATACTATTATGCATTTCTTTGCATTTAATTTTAGTCCCTGGCTCTGACACCGGTTGTTTGTCTGTGTCAGCCCCTCCTGGAGAACATTTGTGCCAGTGTAGGATTCAATGACAGCTTCTAATTTGCAATCATCTACAGATTTAGTCAGTCAGAGACCACTGACATTGGCCTTGACTTCAGAAAAGTAAATGCCAAAAAGGAGAGGTCCAAGGACTGACCCTGAGTGTCTCTGAGCCAGTTGGCTATCCACTGGGTGACATATGAGTTTGTGCTTAACCTCATGAGTTTGTCAACAATGAGTTGGATCCAGTGTCTGGAGGTTTACAGACTAGTGAGACTTATGGGTCTGAAGAGGGCCCACCTTTGTACAGAGGGATGACAGTTGCTGTTCTCCATTCATGTGGCACGAAGCTTGGATGGTATTTCGAAGGGTAAGGAAAGGAGATGGGGTAGTTTGTAGGTGGATTTATCAGCCAGTAGATTTTCTATATCTTCTGGCTCAGTATAGCTGGCTCCATTTACAATGAGCTTGTCCTTCTGAGAGGAAAGCCACACATCAAAATTTGTTTTTGGTAGACTTATATTTCTTTTTGAGATATTTGTTTAGTTTGAAGAAGTGCTTTTATCCTTGCTGTATGAACATTTACACAAGTGCATGGATCAGGCTTTACCAAACAGAACAGGTATGAAATCAGAATTGCTACATATGCTAAAGATTACCACAAGGCTTTCTTTAGCTATGTCAAGAATCTGCATAATAATAGGTAGATGTGCTCTGATCTAATGCACAATGACACCACTTATACTGAACCAACAGATATTGCCAATATCTTGGCTGACAGGTTTAGTGCAAACTTTACCCCTCTCTTCACCCCCTAAAGGGCCCAAGGGCCCATCCCAATACCCGAGGAATGCCAAATCCCTAATATCATGGCTGCACAGGTAAAAGCCGCACTATCCAAAGCCATAAATGCAGTTTCCACGGGACCTGATAATATACCTGTCTGTGTTCTACA
This sequence comes from Protopterus annectens, assembly GCF_019279795.1. Taxonomy (NCBI): domain Eukaryota; kingdom Metazoa; phylum Chordata; order Ceratodontiformes; family Protopteridae; genus Protopterus; species Protopterus annectens. Next base: position 1,321,467,136 of record NC_056739.1, on the reverse strand, counting down.
CGAATTACAAAGGAGCTGGCACCACACCTGAGTGCCTTGTTCAGCCACAGCCTTACATCAGGCTTTGTTCCCACTGAATGGTGCACCACTACAGTCATTCCACTCTACAAAGGGAGAGCAACTACTGACCCTGGAAACTACTGCCCCATCAGCCTGATGAGCCTGATCTGTATGGCCTTGAATCTCTCACCAAAGCGGTCGATGAAGGCAAGGTAGACCATACAGCCTACCTCGATCTAGCCAAGGCCTTCGACACCATCCCCCACTCAGGGATCCATGACAGACTCACTAATTTAGGCATAAACCCCCATGTCATAAGATGGGTTGTTAACTGCCTCATGGACAGAAGATACACAGTGAAAGTAGAAGACTCCAGATCTGACTACTGGGCAGTTACAAGTGGAGTCCCACAGGGATCTGTTCTGGGTCCTCTCCTGTTTGGTATCTACTTCTCTGAAGTTCAGGCCAACACCAAGGGACTCTGGTTAAACAAATTTATGGATGACTGCAAACTGGGAGCTATTATTGACTCTCAGGCTGATGTAGACATCCTACAAAAGGCCTCACAGACACCAACGACTAGTGCCAGAACCATGGTCTTAAGCTCAATGCTAAAAAGTGCATCATCATCCCCTTCAGGAAAAACATGGTGCCCACGGACTACCACATCAACGGTAGCCCACTCAACTCCCAAAGTGTGATAAGAGATCTAGGGACACAGGTAGATAGCAACCTCTCCTTCGACAACCATATTGTCACTGTAGTTAGAAAGTCCTTCTATGTGGCACACCTCATTACAAAAGGTTTCTCATCCAGGAGAAAGAAGTCATAACCCCATCTTTACTCATCCCTCATTAATCCCATTATTGAGTACACTGCCCCATTTGGCATGTACCTCAGTAGACACCTACAACAACTGGAGAGGCCACAAAAATTCCTCACAAAGAGGATCCTAGGACTCAAAACACATGCCCTATATAGACAGACTCTTTACTCTGTCTCATATCACCTATATAGAGGCGATCTCTGCTTGGCATACAAAGCCATGTCTGACCCATTGTTGCTAGACATGCTTCATCTGAAAAAGTCTCAATCCCCCCACACTATGCACTCCAAAGACCTCAACTTCATCACCATAATAAACAGAACCTGCTGGAGGGACAGGTTCCTAACCCAGAGACTTCTCATACTCTGGAATAAACTACCCATCCATGTCAAGCAGAGCACTTCACTAGCCCTCTTCAAGAAAAATCTTGATGAGTGGATGGGTAACATGAAATTCACCCCGGGGATCACTTCAACAGCCTTGCTCGATAGGGGCACAGGTTCATAGGTTCATAGGTAGGTACTAGGCTATTGGCCCTAGGGCCTATACAAGTCCAGCCAAAAAGGTACCCTGGCTTTTGTCACCCAAGAAAATTATTTTCCTATGCAACTGTTGAACAGAGCCACAGAAGTGATCCCCAGGGTGAATTTCCTATTTCCCATCCAATCATCAAAATTTTTCTTGAAGAGTACTAATGAGGAGCTTTGTTTGATATAGATAGGTAGTTTATTCCAGAGTATGGGAAGTCTTTGGGACAGGAATAATATCCCACCGACATGTTCTGTTTATTGTGGTGACAAGGTTTAGGTCCCTAGTGCATGTAGCTCGGAGGGATTGGGACTTCTTTAAGTGAAGCATGTCCAACAACTCTGGGTTTGACATAGCTTTGTATGATAGGCAGAGATCACCTCTGAGTAGGCGAGATGCGATGGAGTAAAGCTGGAGTTTTTTGAGACAGTCTGTGTAGGGCGTCTATTTGAGGCCGGTAATTCTCTTTGTGAGGTATTTCTGCGGCCTTTCCAGTTGTTGTAGATGTCTTGTGAGGTACATACCAAAAGGGGCGTTGTACTCTATAATGGGTCAAATGAGTGATGAGTAGAGGGGAACAATGACCTCTTTTTTTCTGGATGAGAAACTTTTTGTGATGAGGTGTGCCATGTAGAAGGATTTCCTGATTACTATGGCAATGTGATTATCAAAGGAGAGACTACTGTCCACCTGTGTCCCAAGGTCTCTTATCACACTTTTGGTGTTAAGTATACTACCGCCTGTGTTGTAGTTCATGGGTACAGAGTTTTTACCAAAGGGGATGACAATGCACTTTTTGGCATTGAGCTTGAGGCCATGGTGACTGCTTCAAAGAAGTCTATCAGGTTTAGGAGACATAATCTGCCTTTTACAAACCCGAACTGGGTGGGGGTCCAGAGTTTGGAGATTACCAATGTCTTTGTTTATAAGTTCCATGATGATACATTCCATGGCCTTGCAGACCTGGCTCGTCAGGCTAATGGGGCGTTAGTTCCCAGGGTCTGTGGTGGCTTCACCCTTGTGGAGTGGGATAACCGTCACTGTGCACCATTCAGCGGGCACAAAGCCTGAGGTGAAGCTATGACTGAACATGGTACTTAGGTGGGGTGCCAGTTCATGCTGTAGTTCATGCAGAATGTAGCCTGGGATGTTGTCTGGTCCCATGGATGCTGTGTTCTTGTCTTTGGAGAATGTGTTTTTTACATGTGCAGCTGTGATTACAGGAACTTTGCATTCTTCCAGTATAGAGATGGGCTCTTTAGGGGGTGAGAGTGGGATAAAGTTAGCACTGAACCTATCTGCCAGGATGTTGGCAATATCAGCTGGGTCTGTATATTTAGTGCCATTGTGCTGTAACTCAGAGCAGATCTTAGTGTTGTCATTGAGATTCTTGACATAGCTATAGAATGCTTTGTGGCTGTCTTTAGAATCAGTGGCGATTTTGTTATCGTAACTAGCTTTGGAGGATTTTATCAGGAATCGCAGCTTCTTACTAAGGCTGACCAGGGAGCTCTTCCACTCATGGGATTTTACTCTGTTTTGCAACAGTTTCTTCCTTCTGTTGTACAGTTTGTTTATGGCAGGGGACCACCAGATTGGCTTCCTGTTTTTGGAGGATAGCATCTTGGTTCTGTTTGGGATAGCACGATCCATGCACTCATGTAAGTGCTTATAAAGTGCAATTGTGTAGGATTCAGTAGTCATAACTGTATTGTCCACAGGAAACTAATGTCCGGCAACAGGAAGCCTGGGAATATTCGTGGGCTAGGCTTGTGTTGGCTCTAGGGCCGTTAGCCTAGTACTCACCTATGAACCTATGCAGCTATTAACATGCTTGTACAGGGTTTCTGTGAACAGTACTGCAAAAGCAGCAGTGTTCTCAGGGATTATGGGGGCTTGAAATTTTCCCAGGTTATCACTTAATAGCAGGAGGTTAGCCTTAGAGTAGTTCCTGAATATTCCAGGTTTAGGTGGGGGTCCAGGTTTTATTTTTGATTCAAAGGAGATGATTTTATGGTCTGATCTTACCAGGGAAGACATTACAGCGGGGGTTGTGCAGCACTGTCTAATATTAGTGAGAACCAGATCTAGTATGGCTGCACCCGTTTGGTGTATTGGCTATCTGGTTCAGTGAGTTTGTGTTTACAAAATCCAGGAATCTCTGTGCTTGTACATTTGGTGTCATATAGGCTTCCCAGTTAATAGTGGAGTAATTGAAGTTGCTCATAAATATGGTATTGGGTTGGATGGTTAGTGTTTCTAATAAGTTTAAATACATGGTATGGCTTTCCAGGGTCATAGAAGGGGACCTATAGCTGGCAAGGAGGTGATATTGTATTTTGCCTATGGTGATTTGAACATGGAGCTACTCAAGTGCATTGTCCTGTTTGTCCAGCCTTGAAGTATATTTATTTTTGATGTAAATAGAGACACCTCCACCTTTAGTCTGTCTGAGCAGTAGCTGGTCTAAATGTGTGGAAGGCATTATAACCTTACACTGTTGGTGTTCTGTCTGTGGCTTTAAACCATGTTTCAGTGACCACACAGACATCAGCATTCTCTAGGGTGAAGAGGGCTTCTAGGGAGTGGAGTTTTTTGTTTAAACTCCTAGCATTGAGCAGTAATACCTTTAGATTTTCTTAGTTTTGATTTGCTATATTGGAAGTACTTTTAGTTTGGCATTGCCTAAAAAAGGCACTGTGGGGGAAGACAATGTTTTAGCTAATATTTAAAAGCCTAGAGGAGAGAGGTGCAGATCATCCCAAGCAAAGCAGCATGGTCTGTTGACCATCGCCTTCCAAGCTAACAAATATTGCACCTCCTTAGAATGACACCAGAAACTAAGTCAATTATTAAAGTCAATTATCTTTTGCTTGTATTGTGGCAACATGTTTGGAGAAGGTAAAATGCTGCTCAATGATAAGCTTGTCCCAGCCTGAGACACATATTCCGAGAGCTCTGATTTCTCTCTTCATATAGTCTAGGGAGGTATGTCTCAGGTCATTTACTCCCACACGGACTATGACTGAGTCATACTGGTGCTTGTGGTCCAATGACCTGAGTGCATGCATAATGCGGTGGATCTTAGCTCAAGATAAGCAACTGACCATGACTTTCTCCTTACTCATCCTGGTGAGAGAAACATCAGTGTGTCTTATGATAGAGTCTCCAATTACCAGAATGTTGGATTGTGTGGTCTCTTGCCTTATAGGCTTAGAGATAGAGGCTCCATGAGATGTGGCTGTATGTGTTGATGTGGGTGTTGTTTTGAAAGAGTGCAATTGGGGCTGCTGAGGGTATCTGTTACTTGTACTTCATCTAGGAGGTCTTTGGGGTTCAGGAAGGTTACATTTAAGTGCATCATCATATGTGGGTCTATATGTCTGTTTTGAATTGTGTGTGATGCATGCAGTGTGTGTACTACTGACAACCTTATTGACATTAGGAGTACTTTTATGTGAGAGCTTTGCCTCCAGTTACATTGTGTAAATACACCTCTCACATACTATATCAGTTTGTTTGAGACTTAACAGGTTGTCAACAAACTAGAGGCAATTTCTACATTGCCTAAGGATGCCCATATCCACCAACGAGACATTGGAAAAGTTCATATCCATGGCAACAGACTATTTTTTATTGATTAGATTGCTGGAGTGAGAATATAAAGCAATGCCAGGAGTATTCAATTTGCAACTCTGGGGACAGTGCTTTTCACTGTAAACTAGTTGTCCTGTGTGCAACTATGTATTGGAGAAATTTCAGTCATGCTTTTACAGGAAAAATGTCACTAAAGATGTCTGAGTCTGTACAGAGCACGGCCAAACACTTGAGGGGAAACTAATCCATAGACCCTGAAAATGTAAGGATGAAGTATTTAGGCAGATATTCTGAAGTTAGAAACAAATCAAGCAGTACTTACTAAAAACAAAGAATTAGGTTGCGAAGAATGGTGGAAAGAGAGGAGTTGCATGAATGACTACTATTTGGCTACTACCAGTGCTGGTCTCACCACAGCTTCACTCTGGTGGGATGCAATGCTCCTTTGCTTCTTCTCTCACCAGAAGCAAACCTTTAGCACCAATCTCAAGATGAGTAGCAGGCCACAGCCAGTTTGTTGATCCACAGTATTGTCCAAAATTATGCAAGGGTCTGTAGGCTAGTTGTAGCCTTTTCCTGGTAGATTCCTTGAATAGCAGCCAGACCAATCAGGAATGTCAAACACAGACACTCACTGTCCAACCAGAAACAGTCAGGAATCAATACACTCTGTTCCTTCTCTCACCAGGAGCAGAATATAAGCACAAATTCCAAGCTGTCACCTATGAAGCAGTTATTAGGCTTTCTAGTGATCAGCAGTCTCCAGGAAATAATGTTCCTGTGCTTCTTCTCTCACCAGGAGAAAACAGAAGCACTAATCCTAAGATGACTACTGAGAAGTATAATGTGGGCTCTCCAATAACTGGTGGTTTAAAGGTAAGATGAAAAAAATTGATTAATATTGTAGTCACTGCAGTGTGCACTAAACAGTTAGATATGAAAAAGGGGGTAACTAAAGTTTCAGCTATCTAAGTGGAGAGCCACTAATTTTGAAAGAACAAGATAGATTGAAAGGGGGTGGGCACTTTTGTTTTATGGCTCTATGGAATAGAGTGGGATGGCCAAGTCATGTTTCAGACTGACCAGCAGGCATCCCATTATGTTATCTGGGCCCATAGAAGTAGTGTTCTTGGCCTTGGATAGTATGTTGAGGACTAGTTCTTCGGAGATATGAGGTGGTGTAGATGCAGATATGTGATTGAGGAATATAGTAAGGGGGAGGGAGGTGAAGTTTGAACTAAATTTATCTGTTAGTAGATTGGCAATGTCTTCTGGGTCAGATGACGTGATATCTTTTACTATTAGCTCTGTTGAGTGCAGGGCATTGTTAAAGAAATTTCTAACATAGGAGAATAATGCATTGTGGTTATCCTTCACCTGAGTGGCTATTTTAACCTCATATCTGGCTTTGGTTAATTTGTTTAGTGTCTGAAGTTCCTTCTTAAGTTTAACAAGAATTTAGGCTTCTTGATAGTTAAATTTAGTTTTTTGTGCAATTACTTTTTTTCTTTTATTATAGAGCCTGTTTATGTTTGTGTTTCACCATAATGGTTTATTTCGAAATATGGCAATGTGTTTATTTCTGAGGCAGACAGATATACCTATGCAGCTACTTACATGTGCATAGAATCTAGCAATAAAGGATTCTACATAATCATTGGGGTCATGAAGATAGAAGGGGATTTTGGATTTGGAAAAATCATCACTCAGTTTTAGTAGATTAGTCTTGGTGTAATCTCTGAATACCAAGGTACTGGAAGATGCTTCTGGCTTCAATCTTAAGGTAGAATGTGACTGATCTAAGATCCAGTTTGACCAGAGAAGAAGTTACAAATGGCAGGGAGCAAAGGGCCAAGTCCAGGAGTTTATCTTCCCTGTCTGGGGTGTGGACTAACTGGTCCAGATAGTTCGTATTGAAGAAGTCCATAAACTTCTGGCCATATATGCTTGAGGATGTGCAAGCCTCCCAGGTGGGGTAGTTGAAGTTTCTTAGGAGAATATTGTTTGACTTAATGTACCACAACTCCATTGTGGTTAGGTAGGAGCTCTGGGTTGAATTGAACATAGAGGAGGTCCTACAGTGAGCTAATATATGATAAGGGTTTTTGTTAATAGTAAGCTTGATGTGAGGGAGTTCCAGGTGATTATCTTGTCTAATGAGGCTAGAGATGAAATGACTTTTTAAGAATATGGAGACACTGTCTCCTTTAACATCTTCATCTAATGGGGTAGGCCCGAACATGTGATAGGCATTGAAACCCTGCATGATGGAGTGCTGTCACTGGTCTTGAACCAGGTCTCTGTGTCATTGCATATATCATTTTTTTTCCAGGGAAGAAAGTGCTTGTAGGAACTGGAACATTTTGTTAAGTCTCCCAGTGTTGAGCAGCAATACCTTTATGTTATCTGGTATCTATTTTGTTATGTTTTATTGCTTTTGAAGACTGACATTGCCTAAAAAAGGGACCTTGGGAGTGGGCAAGGATTTAGCTAATATAAGAAAGCCTTGGGCCGATATGTGCAGTTTCATCTGTCAACCATCTATTCCTAGGCTGACATATATTGTACCCCCTTAAAATTACACCAGAAGCTAGGCCAATTGTTGAAGTCAATAATAGGTTCATAGGTTCATAGGTGTGTACTAGGCTAATGACCCTGGAGCCTTTACAAGCCTAGCCCATAGGATTACCCTGGCATTGTGCCACCCGGCCTTAGTTCCCAGTGCTTCTGTCAAGTAAAGCTACTGGAGTGATCCCTGGGGTAAATTTTCTATTTCCCATCCACTCATCAAAATTTCTCTTGAAGAGGGCCAGTGAGGTGCTCTGCTTGACATGTATGGAAAGTCTATTCCATAGCATGGGCAGTCTCTGGGTTATGAACCTGTCCCTCCAGCATGTTCTGTTGATAGTGGTAATAAGGGTGAGGTCTCTGGAGTGTGTGGTGTGGAGCGATTGGGATTTCTTCAGATGTAGCATTTCTAATAGAGCTGGGTCAGACATGGCTTTGTAAGTCAAGCAGAGATCGCCTCTAAGTAGGTGATATGAGACAGAGAATTGTTGGAGTTTTTTTAGTCTGTTCATATAGGACAAATGTTTAAGGCCTAGGATCCTCTTTGTGAGATACTTTTGCGGCCTCTCCAGTTGCAGATGTTTAGTGAGGTACATAGCAAATGGGGCATTGTGCTCAATGATTGGCCTAATGAGGGAAAAAGTAGAGGGAGACACTGACCTCTTTCTTCCTGGATGCAAAACCCTTAGCAATGAGATGTGCCACAAAGAAGGACTTTCTGACCACAGTGGCAATGTGGTAGTCAAAAGAGAGGTTGCTGTCAACCTGTGTTCCCAGATCTCTTATAACGCCGTCGGTGTTCAGTGGATTACCATTGATGTGGTAATTCATGGGAACCGGGTTTTTCTCAAAGGGGATGATGACACTTTTTTTGGCATTGAGCTTAAGGCCATGGTTCTGACACCAGTCGTTGGTCTCAGTAGGACATCAACATCACTTGGGGAGTTAATAATAGCTCCCAACTTGCAATCGTCTGCGAACTTTGTCAGCCAGAATCCCTTCGTAGTGGCCTGAACTTCAGAGAAGTAGATACCAAACAGGAGAGGACCCAGGACCAATCCCTGTGGGACTCCACTCATGACTGGTCAGCAGTCTGACTTGGAGTCAGCTACTTTCACACTGTGGGTTCTATCTGTGAGCCAGTTTGCAACCCACCTAGTGATATAGGGATTGAAGCCTAGCTTAGTGAGTTTTTATATGATTCCTGAGTGGGGAATGTTATCAAAGGCCTTGGCCAGATCAAGGTAGGCTGTATGAACCACCTTGACTTCATCTGCAGCTCTGGTGACTGACTCGGAGAAGTTGACCAAGTTGAGCAGGCATGATCTACTCTTCACAAAACCAAAGTGTGTGGGATCCAGAGTTTGGAGATTCCCTATATCCTTTTTATTAGGTCCGTGATGATGCATTCCCTAGCTTTCCATATCAGACTCGTCAGGCTAATGGGGCGATAGTTCCCAGGGTCTGTTGTCGCTCCTCCTTTGTGGAGATGGATGACTGTAGCAGTGCACCATTCAGTAGGGACAAAGCCTGAGGTGAGGCTGTGATTGAACAGGGCACACAGGTGAGGTGCCAATTCACTCTGTAGTTCATGTAGAACACAGCTGGGGATATTGTCAGGTCCCATAGATGCTGTATTCTTGGCCTTGGACAGTGCTGTTTTAACATGTGCAGCAGTAATACTGGGTGCCTGGCAATATACTGGTATTGTGACAGGTCCCTTAGGGGGAGAGAGGGGTAAAGTTGGCACTGAATCTGTCGGACAGTATATTGTCAATATCTGTTGGTTCGGTATAGAAGGTACCATTGTGCAGTAGCTCAGAGCAAATCTGGGTATTGCTGTGGAGATTCCTTACATAACTATAGAATGCCTTGTGGTTGTCTTTACTATCTGCTGCAATTCTGTTTTCATAGCTAGCATTAGAGGATTTGATGAGGGATCTCAACATTTTTGTTGAGGCTGATAAGGGAGTTTTTCTAGTCTTGGGACTTCACATTATTCCACATCAGTGTCGTCTTTCTGTTGTAGAGTTTGTTTATGGCAGGGGACCACCAGATTGGCTTCCTTTTGTTGGAGGAGAGCGTCTTGGTTCTTTTGGGTATAGCGAGATCCATGCATTTGTGTATGCATTCATACAGTGCATTGGTGTATGATTTGGTGGTCATGCAACTGATTTCCATTTGCATGGGTGCAGTGAAGTTATCCACCTCTGTTTTTAGGAGCCCAAAGTTAGGTTTGGAGAAGTTTTTCCTGGTGGTTACCTTTGCGGGGGGTGGGGTGGGAGGGATATGGATTTCCAAGGTGATTAGTTTATGGTCGGATCTAACCAGGGAGGAGTTGACTACTCATGTAGAGCAATGGTCACCCATGTTAGTAATGACCAGGTCAAGGATGTTGCTACCTCTAGTGGGGGTAAGAACAAGCTGGTCCAGGGCATTGGAATTAATGAATTCCAGGAAACATTGGGCAAGTGTATTGGTACATGAGTAGTTTTCCCAGTTAATGGAGAGATAGTTGAAATCGCCCAGTATGAGAGTGTTAGGTTGGACCTTAATATTCTCCAGGGTGCTTAGGAACATGGAGTGTGAGTCTTGGGACATGGTTGGGGACCTATAGCAGACTATGACCTGAATCGCTGTCTTACCCAGTGTTAGCTGCACCTGAAGTATCTCAGATGCGTTATGTTGGGCTACCAGTCTGGAGGTGTGCACATCCTTTATGAATATGGAAACACCTACCAAACTGAGAAAAAGAAGAAAAACATTTGGTTGGCAAAGGATTCTTCCAAATGAGCAATATCAGGCGACCAAAATGTTCATAAATCTTTAATAGATCCAAAAAAAATGTGTGCAACCACATGAATATACTTTTAAAATACTGAATGTCCAAACACTGATGAATCACTAGTAAATTACTGAAAACACTGGTGATACCAAAGTAAAAACCACCTAGACTTTATTCAGATAAAACAAATAACTGACTAAGCACTTTCACCCATGTAGGGCATCTTCAGAGTCAGTTTATCACATTTAAATACAGCCTTTAAATACACATTTCAATTAACACATAATTAATTGCAATAAAGCTGTCCTTTGAACTTTTTTGTTTTAACTCTTAAGTGTCAATGATATATTAGTAAGAACACCAAATGTTCAATAACAAGTAAATATTGTTTGAATACCTAAACTCAAAACATACATTTAAATTGTTTTAATTAGATTGTATATCTATAAATGCATAAAAAATATATATGTAAAACATATATATATGATAAAGTAAATAAAAAATGTATAATATGCCAATATACATAAAGGCACATATATCACACATAACTGAACTAAAAAGTCAAAACATACTCTGTTATTATCTATTAGATACAGGCTGCCTTCTGTTTCAATATACATGCTAGAGATAAGGTGTCATTAATGCCAGGTGTACTGCTTGCACACAACCGTAGTTGCCACAAGCATTCACTGACCTCTAAAATAGTTTTATAGTTATCTATGACAAAAAATAAAAACTTTTTGTAATTGATATAATCTTTACTGTGGTTGTACAATGAATTAGTCAATTTCTTATTTTTGATGTCCCTATTATGTTCCATAATTTTTTGTCTCAGCTTTCTTGTGGTCATGCCAATATAGAAAGCTGGACAAGATAAACAAGTAGCGGCATATATGACCATTTTGGTGTTACAGTTACAATAACCTGGACTCTTCAAAGACCTCTTGAAATTACCCAATTGAACATATGGGCCATATTTACTATGCACACACCACCAGGGACTTCCACAGAAAGACAGCACAATCCTAACGTACCAAGGGTGGAAAGGAATACTACATGGTACATGAGTAGTTTTCCCAGTTAATGGAGAGATAGTTGAAGTCGCCCAGTATGAGAGTGTTAGGTTGGACCTTAATATTCTCCAGGGTGCTTAGGAACATGGAGTGTGAGTCTTGGGACATGGTTGGGGACCTTTAGCAGGCTACAACCTGAATCGCTGTCTTACCCAGTGTTAGCTTCACCTGAAGTATCTCAGATGCGTTATGTTGGGCGACCAGTCTGGAGGTGCATGCATCCTTTATGAATATGGAAACACCACCACCTTTTGAGCTTCAGTCCAAGTTCTGGGGCCGAAAGGTGTGGAATGAGTTATAGCCTGGTAGTGCAGGGGTGCTTTCTGCTGCCTTGAACCAGGTCTCTGTTATGGCAAAAATGTTGATGGTTTCCATTTTAAGGAGTGCTTCGAGTGAGTGCATTTTGAGATTTAGACTACTAGCATTGAGCAGCATGACCCTCAGATTGCATTTGTTTGTAGCTGTTACGGTGGTAATTTGGTCTTTGGAATACCACCTAAAAAAGGCACTATAGGGGTGGCAAGAGCCTTGGCCAGTATCTGGAAGCTCAGGGGTGACAGATGCAGGCCATCTCTGCAAAGCATTGAGGTCTGTCAATCATGTCATCCCAGGCAGGCAGATACTGGATCCCCTTAGAATGACACCAGAAACTTAGCCAGTTGTTGAAATCAATCATTTTCTGCTTGCACTGTGGTATCATTCTGGGTGATGGTAGGATGCTTCTCAGTGCTAGGGTCATACCCACCTGGGCTACATAATCCGAGAGCTCCTCCATGTCTCTTTTCATGTAGTCCAGGGAGGTACATCTCAGGTCATTTACACCTGCATGTACAATGACAGAGTCATATTTGTACCTGTTGCTGAGGGACCTGAGTGTGTGCATTATGTGGTGGATCCTAGTGCCTGACAGGCAGCTGACTGTTACTTTCTCCTTATTCAACCTAGTGAGTGGGACATCAGTGTGCCTCACTATCGAGTCACCTATGACTAGTGTGTTGGGCATGCTGTTTTGCCTTAGAGGCTTTGGTTGAGTGGCACACTGTTTAGGAGAGTTGTGTGTCTCATGATTAGTGTTGTGTTGTGGTGGTTGAGTGCATTTCTGCCTTGGAGCTCTCTGCTGTTTGGGTAGATTTTTATTGAGAGCCTCTGCAAAGGTGCGTGTGTGGTTTGTGTTTTTATGTAAAGGCAGTGCTGGTGTGTGTTCTGGAGGCCTATGTGTTCCATGTGGTGTGGTGCAAGTATTGACCTTCTCCTCCAGAGCAGCTATTCTGGACTTGGCTGGAGAGTGCTTGGCTTCCAGTTTGGATATATAAATGCATCTCTCACAAGTCTGAGTGTTGGGAGGTAAGAGGAGAGAGTTGTCAGTGTACATGAGGCAATTGCTACATTGCCTCAGGGTGCCCAAGATCACCACGTTAATAGGAGAAAGCACAGGGAACTGAACTTTAGACATGCCTGGAGGGGTGGGCATTAATAATAAGTATTGGAGCTGTTTCCTTATAGAACGTTTAGTGCTGGTAGCACTTTTGTGTGCTACAATAATTGCTACAAGAAGTCTGGTAAAGTGCTAGATTAATAAGCTAGTAAAAGTGCAGGAGAGGAGAGAACTAGTAGATCTAATGGAAAAAATGAAGAGCAGACTTTGACACCACTCAGAAGCTTACAAACAGTCCTGGATACAGCAAATCTGTATCTGGACTAGACTAGTTACAGGAAAGGCTGGAAACAAGCACAAATGTGGACTTGTAAACCAAACAGTTGAAAGAGATGGAAAAACTGCCAAAACGGCCAATAAACTACAATTTCTGGGCTAGAAACCCCCTCCTCTTGTGGTAGATAGGCTACCTAATGCTTACCACTTCCAATGATAAGCTAGAAAGCTTCCCTCCAACACAGAAAGGCTTGGTGGGCTCAGAAGCTTACATTCAGTCCTGGATACAGTATTTCTGTATCTGGACTAGACTAGTTACAGGAAAGGGGGAAAAGCGCAAACACGGGCTTTTAAACTAGAAAGTTGAAAGAGATGTAAAAACTGCCCAAACAGCCAATATACTACATTTCTGGGCCAGAAACCACTCATCTTGTGGTAGATAGGCTACCTAGTGCTTACCACTCCCACTGATAAGCTAGAAGGATTCGTTTCAATGCAGAAAGGCTTTGGGGGCTCAGAAGCTTACAAACAGTCCTGGATTCAGCAAATCTGTATATGGAATAGACTAGTTAAGTAAATAAGCTTTTTTTTTTTTACAGAAAAGCAGCTAAAACAGCACTAAAAACAATTCAAATGCAGTGCAAGCTAGCACACTTGAGTGTGTCATCTTTTGTTTGCATTGGGGAACTGTTCTTGGTGATGGTAGAATGTTGCTCAAGGCTAGGTTCACTCCTGGTACAGGGACTTATTCTGAGAGCTCCATCATGTCTGCCTTCATATATTCCAGGGAGGTGCATCTCAAGTCATTTATACCCATGTGCACTGTTACTCTGTCATTTGTGTACTTGTGCAAAGACCTGAGTGCATGCATAATGTGGTAAATCCTGGCACCTGATAGGCAACTGACTGTGACCCTCTCCTTGCACAGCCTGGTGAGTGGTTCATCAATGTGTCTCATTATGGAGTCACCTGTGACAAGGATATCGCAATGTGCGGAGGTTTGCCTTATGGGATTTGGAAATTAGTAAGTTTGACTCATATGTAGGTTTCATGGTGGGTGCTGCCTGTGTTGTTTGTGAAGCCATTGAGGATTGTTGTTTCTTAGGTTACAATTAGGAGAACTTTGTGGTTTTGGTGGATTACTTTTAAGAGCCTCAGCATATCTAGGTCTATGAGTTTGGTCTAAGCTGTGTGTTACTGATGTGGTTTGGTGTGTTGGTGTGTGGTACTGACCGCCTGCATGTTATTTGTCTTGGGTTCATGTGAGAGCTTTGCCTCCAATATCATTATATGTGTACATCTCTCACACACTGTGTCAGTTTGTTTAAGTAATATATGGTTTCAGTAAACATGAGTCAAATTCTGCATTGCCTCAGAATGCTTATTTCAACCAAGCTGGCTGCAGATAATTGGAAAGTGCAAATTCATGGGTCCAGCTGGTTACTAATGCAAGCTGAAGGGGAGTAGCACTTATAACATTTGGAGTTGATTACTGGAAGTACTATCTGTCCGGTACTGGAGACATTGCTGGTCTCAACACAGCTGCACATACCAAGGAAACAATGATCCTTTGCTCTTTTTGTCATCAGAAGCAAAAAATAGCACTTATCCCAAGCAGCTTTCTGTAATGTAGAATTAACCTGGATGCTTATGAGTTCAGTACACCTGATATTATGTTCTCTTAGGTGATACCCTGGATAAAACCTAGAACAGCTGGCTGCAACAGAAAGCCAAGCACCACAAAGGCACTGAAGAGCTTTTTACCAAAACTGAAAGCAGATCACTCAATGAAGTCCCATACACACTGCCCTATCAGAGACAATCAGGAACCAATGCCCCTCTGCTTCTTCTCTCACCAAGAGCAAAACAGTGGAAATAATTCCAAGCTGATTTCTATGAAGCAATTCCAAGGCTAAGCAATGATTGATAGTCTGGTTTTAGATGTTACAGATTTGAAAAGTAAGATGGAAAAAGGATTAATACTCTGAATACTGCAGTGTGTGCTAAGTGATTGGGGTGGTATGAAACTGAAGATAACAAGTCTAAGGGAAGGGGATTAGTAGTTGACCTTTCAGCATCCAGTAGAATGAGCAGATGATATTAGACTGGGAAGAGAGTCCAAAGTGAGTGTCTGATGCTCTGATGGAAATGGATGGATTATTTGGGTGTTAGAGGTGGAGGCTTGATGACTGTTGTGAAGATAGGGCCCTCTCCTCCAAAAAAACACATGGCAATTTATTATTTTTATGGTCTAATTTTGAATAAATATTTTTGTTTTTTGTTACTTTTAGTGTGCATTACGCTATGCAAAAGGCTTGGGGACAGAGGGTAAGGAAGGAAGTAGTGTCCAAGAAGGAAACTTCAAAGTGGAATAATATGCTACAAATTAAATAAGTGTTTTAGGTTGCTGCCATGTGAGTAAAAGGTATATATCCATTCTCTGTTACGATAAAAGTTAACATAGGTTCTCACTGTTACAGTTACTTTTTATGATTTAGATTCTATGGATTAGTGACAGATAGATTAGTTAAGAACAAATTCCATATTAATTACTGAAAGCACAACAGTGGCATTGTATACTTTTAATACCATTTTCATATTTGAGAAATAAATAGTTGTCTTAGGTGCAAAGTAATTCCCAAAATAATTATGGCAATGCTTTAACTAAAGGTACAAAAAATGACAACGCTATACCATAGCATAGAGTGCACCCATATTGAGTTATAGCAGACTTGATATACACATATACTTCTCTGCTCAGCATAGCTGCTGACATTCTGAGCATATGCAGACAGACACATTTCTAAAGTATGGATAATGCTTTGCATGTGTGGTGGGATGTATATTGATGTACTGTGGTTTGCTGTAAGCAATGCAAGCAAAGTAGCAAACATTACTAGATGGAGACATTCAAGTGACTGTGCCACTGTGTAGCCCTGTCATTTCTAAGCACACTGATTACTATTTGTTACCGAGCAGCTTCAGAATTATATCAATGGGTCATTGGTGTCAACACTTCAGTCCCGCTCCTGTGATCTGTTGGTCACTTGGAAGATATCGATACATCCTTTATAAAACCATTCTTAATACTGTATTGAGTGACTGCACTGACTGCAATTGGAAATAATTTCAAAATTGGAATAATTCCCAAATAAAAACATAAAGGATGAACAAACCCATGTGCTTGATGAAAATGAACCTAAGTAATCAGCACTTTCACTTTTAAAGGAAGCATATTCTTTTCTTTCTTATCCCTTCTGCTATGCGAGAGCTGCAACTACTAGATGGTATAAAATTAAAAGGGGGACTACAGACTCGGAACTAGAAAGTGAAAAATAGAACTTTACTACATAGGACAGGCACAGATAAACAAAATAGGTAGGTGTACATTGCTTTGTACTGGCAGACAGATTACTAACAGCAACTGTAGCTACTATGTAACATGAAAATATAATTTTAGTGAATAAATACAAGCAAAATGCTGTATTTTGATATGAATTACAATAGAAACTATTTGCAGACACCAATCCTTTTGTGAAGTTTGCCAAATATACTAATGTACTCCAGATACAAAATAATGGGACAGTGCAACACTTTTAATAGGAAGAAAAAACTGTTAGGCTGTTTATTAAGAAGCAAAATAAGTATCCTAACACCAAATTTCAGCCTGGTTAAGGAGGATTCTTAAAATAAAACTTGGCACTACAGTCTGTGAGGATAGGAGAACCAGTACATTAAAAAATGATCTCCAGTTAGACTAAAATGCATCCGTTCAACAAATTTCTACTATGCACCAAGTCATATTATGAAACAATTCAGGCAACAGTAATAGTTAAAGCAGCCTTGTTCTTCAAAATTAAAATGGGATTCATGTCAAACTAACTGAAAGCAGACAGGATGTAATAATGTATTCTGAATGTATATCACAAAACCTATCTCTGGACTGTACTACTTTTAAATTAAAATAGGATCCATGTCAAAGTATCTGAAGGCAGGCAGGATATAATAATGTATCTGTATTATATCAGCAAACAGCCAACTAATTTATATTCATTATACTTCTTATCTACACAAGAGTAAATGATTTTCAGAGATACCCAAAGCTTTAACTGAAAAACAGTTTGCTACTACTTATAACATATGCATTCCCTATCGATTTTAGGATTAAAGGAATAAAATAATTCTAAAGTTAATGTATTTTTTTCTCATTTTAATAAATCTGACTGTTTATACAAACATACTATTTTTGTTTGGAGAATAGGATCACTTTTTATGCCGTGCTCCTGATTTGCTGAGTGCATTCTAGACTTCTTCAACCTTTTCTTTTTAGTGCCTTTCTGCCCCCCTTGACTGCCAAATATCAGCCCTCCAGTTACTTGAAAAAGACACTCATTTCCCAAGCCAGACGTTGCTCATGGAAGGGCATAATTCATGCAGCTGTCAGGGTTTACCTATAAGACAAGCTTTGAAACCTTCAATTGTCTTTGTGAGGAATCTTTGTAACTTCTCCAAGTGCACCAGATGGCATAGGAGTAAGTTACAGAATAAAGCAGTCTACAATATGTTTTTAATTCTTACCAGATTAGCATTCTTTATTTAGAGTTTTATATTTAAATTGATATAATTTAATCTCTATATACGAAATACAGTGTATTTAGTAGATACCTAGTTCTTTCCTAAGTTTAGCTGGGGAGAATGGGAGTGAGTTACCACTGCCAGCTTGCTCACACTTGGGTAGGTAAGCAGCTCTGGTTTACCACTTGGGAGACACCTAGTAGGAGCACTGGGCATTGCCCCTGTTACGAATAAACATGGGAACATCTGCTGTCATAGTCCAGAATACCTGCATAATCTGGACAAAGCGGAGGGAGAGTGTACAAAGCAACAGTAGTGGACCTCAAGTGTCACCTCAAGAGATGGGGACATTCCACAGGGGAGGATAGGTAGGTCTTCAGGACGAGCAAGCTACACCACTCCCTTGAGCAACCTGAGCAGAACCAAATGGGCCATATAGCTCTAATTTAGCCTGCAGATGCCTGAATCTTACTTCCATTGGATGAAAAGGTACAGGTAGAACCAATATAGGGACAGTCCTTTAGAGTTACAAAATAGACAATATTAGTTCCCCAAAAAAATGGTTACTGTCATTCCACTGTTATATGGCAGTGAGTGCAAGGGATGTAGACTCCAAACTATTAATGAACTTCATCTTGTAAGCAAAAGGTACAGGACAGATTCCTTCCAAAGCAATTTGCTAGCTGCATTACTCTGAACAAGTTACTTAACAAGATAATGCTTCAGGGTTGCATCTGGAAAAGGACCATGTGGATCATTTCTGTATCCTGTTTTACAAATAGAAGCAAATAAGTACATGTTTGCTGGCAGTTAGCACTGCTAGAAGGTATTTAATTAGTTTTTTCTTGTGGTACAGGGTTTGATTCCCTCAATCCTAATTTGCCTGCTGTATGACCTTAAGTCACTTAACCAGGCATTGCTTTTGGAGAACAATGAAACTGAGTTAGGCTCCTCAACCCATTGTGCATACTACTAACTAACAGAAAATCTATGGTGGTTCAAAGGTTCATCATATGTCACTAGGTATAAGATCTAGTCTCCTAGATCTTATACCTAGTGACTACATATGAACCTTTGAACTACCTATAGATTTCTGTTGTGCAGCCAGCCAGTGTGTGTCCAGTAAAGGCATGTTATCATGAACCTATATCTATGGACCTAATCTCTTTGTTAAGCTTTGGCTTATTTGTGACCCATGAGGCATCATACTTAATGTTGTCAATTAATGTGTGTATCAGACAACATGGAGGCTATATCTCACCACAAAAGCAGAGACTCTCAGCTTTTGTGGCTTATTTGTGACCCATGAGGCATCATACTTAATGTTGTCAATTGCTAATGTATCGGAGCAACATGGAGGCTATATCTCACCACAAAAGCAGAGACTCTCAGCCATAGGAAAATGATACTCTGAGCTTATTTTCCCCTGTGTGATCCTGTTTTACTGTAAGGCACTGGGATTTGAATTTTACCATATTAGCCAATGAAACTAGTATAATTGTGTGAAAATATATGGACATAACGATCGTCTAGATTTGACATGCCTAGAGCTCATCACCGTCTGTCTATGTGTGTGCAGCCAGTTTGTTTATATGTGGATGCTGAATATGAATTAGACAGCTTAGTATTGCCTTGACACAGAAATCACTATTAGTAAATGACATTAAATGCCAGTACAACAACTGACATTTTGAACACAAATAATATAATTGTATTGTAGACCTGTTTGAAATTATGTGGTAGTGATATGTAAGAGTCATCCAGAAACAAATAATGCATAGTGTTGCACAAAGTGCTATGGTGTGTGGTGAAGAACAGGTGTGGGCAATTCAAGAAACAAATAGTGCACAGTATTGTCCAAAACAGCATGGTGAGCAGTGATGCAGAAGGAGGGGCAGTTCTCATAGTAGTATGTTGATTTTACTGGAGAAATACCACTGTTTGAGTGATATGCAAATGACTGCATAATGGCATTCAAATGAGTACTAACATACTACTGAAAGATATCACATATGCAAATGCTAAAAATCAAACATGATACAGTGTTCAGAAATGTATACAGTTAGAGCAGTGGGGTGCAGTGATCTCGTCTCTTCTGAATGCCAGGATTTTACAGCATGCAGGAGCTTCACTCACAGTATGACCCAAGGAATAACATCAGCATTAGAAGATCAGCATTGTGTTGGTGGCTACTTTCAGAGTCAAAGTCCACAGTGTTTGTCATTGTCATCCACTATGCAGACATGTGTTACCCTTATGAGTTATCAAGGGGAATGTGCGTGGTGCCTCTCTCAATGGACATGAAGGTTTATGTAGCATTAGTCACCTGTACTATATGAAACTTTCAGCATCTGATACGGGATGTATTAGGAGTTTCTCAGGTCTCAGCTTCTTAAATCCCACACAGTTCCTTGATGTAATGCTGCAGAATATGGGGGATCATATTTAGTTTCCATGGACAACAAAGAATGGAACCACCACTACGTGGGTATTCCATGACAAAGCTCTTTCCCTTAGGTCTTGGGTACCTGCACACTCTTTGCCATCAAGGCCGCAGCTGTTCTACATTGTCTTGAGTATATCGACTGGAAGGTCTTCCACTCCAAAAACTGCCAGGGGGTGTGCAATGTACACTGTGCTTTCTACAGTTTGTCTGTGCACCATCTAGACAGTTTCTATAATTCTCACACATGGCATGTGTGCATCCACCAGAAAAATTTCATGTGAGGAGACTTTTCACAGGATCTTCTAGATAGAAGGTGCACTTATTGCTAGCTGCAGAGTCCTGTGTGTGCTTTTCTCACTGACATAGGGAGCAGGCCGCTAATAATGGTGTTCACTGTTGTGTGCTGCAGGTGGCAAATATGTCTTGGAATCATGACTAAAGATCCCCATCCATAGTCCAGACCATGGCAGAAATGACATGCAATGCCTCAGTGTCATAGACAAGGAATATCATTGAGCAAGTGTTCAGACTTATGAAGGTTAATTTCTGCTTTTTTGGATACAGCTGGTGCTGCACTGCAATATACACAAGAGTCCTACCATATCCTATTTATGGTGTACATCATGCAACACAGTATGCTAGTATGAAATTGGAAATTGGAACCTTTGTGCTGAGAGACAGGCTTACAAGACTATCTGCAAATATATAGAGCTGAGTATATTTTTCTGTATTATTCTGTATTATAGAGCTAAATTGTTGCTTAGATATCTGTTGTCTTACTGTTCTGCAAATATACAGAGATCAGTATATATTTTTTGGTTTTATAATTTGCACTGTGATTCCTCACATCTCTGTTGAAACTGTCTTCCCCACCCCCCTCATTTTCTGCCTTGTCTTCAGCTGATATAACTGTTTTTATAGCTTGTGTGTTGCTTAACTCAAGGTTCCCTTAATTTGACCTGTTAATAACAGCCTGCATTTAAATTGGAACCTTTGTGCTGAGACACAGGCTTACAAGACTATCTGCAAATATATAGAGCTGAGTATATTTTTCTGTATTATTCTGTATTATAGAGCTAAATTGTTGCTTAGATATCTGTTGTCTTACTGTTCTGCAAATATACAGAGATCAGTATATATTTTTTGGTTTTATAATTTGCACTGTGATTCCTCATATATGTTGAAACTGTCTTCCCCACCCCCCCACCCCTCATTTTCTGCCTTGTCTTCAGCTGATATAACTGTTTTTTATAGCTTGTGTGTTGCTTAACTCAAGGTTCCCTTAATTTGACCTGTTAATAACAGCCTGCATTTAAATTGGAACCTTTGTGACAAGACTAAATATATAGAGCTGAGTATATTTCTTTTTTATTATATATGTATTGTTATATAGAGCTTGTTTGTTTAGATATATCTTGTGTCTTACTCTTCAAAATATACAGAGATCAGTATATATTTACAACTATCTGCAAATATATAGAGCTGAGTATATTTTTTTGTGTTAATAACAGCAGCCCTTTAAATTGGAACCTTTATGCTGAGAGACAGCCTTACAAGACTATCTGCAAATATATAGAGCTGAGTATATTTTTCTGTATTATTCTGTATTATAGAGCTAAATTGTTGCTTAGATATCTGTTGTCTTACTGTTCTGCAAATATACAGAGATCAGTATATATTTTTTGGTTTTATAATTTGCACTGTGATTCCTCACATCTCTGTTGAAACTGTCTTCCCCACCCCCCATTTTCTGCCTTGTCTTCAGCTGATATAACTGTTTTTTATAGCTTGTGTTTTGCTTAACTCAAGGTTCCCTTAATTTGACCTGTTAATAACAGCCTGCATTTAAATTGGAACCTTTGTGCTGAGAGACAGCCTTACAAGACTATCTGCAAATATATAGAGCTGAGTATATTTTTCTGTATTATTCTGTATTATAGAGCTAAATTGTTGCTTAGATATCTGTTGTCTTACTGTTCTGCAAATATACAGAGATCAGTATATATTTTTGGGTTTTATAATTTGCACTGTGATTCCTCACATCTCTGTTGAAACTGTCTTCCCCACCCCCTCCCTGTTCTTGGTTGTAGTTTAAATTTGGTGGCTTTTGCAGTGCCCGCCCCACTGTATATTTGATCTAGGACACTCCCCCAGTCCCATCTCTTTACCGCATTCTACCTAATAAACCCTTTCTGCACTTGCTTTTAGTCCTTTTTAATTTAATTACATTTTTTCAAACTGTGTGTGGACTAATATTGCTACATACTCAAGTGTACCAGCTTGCACTGCATGTGAATTGTTTTTACTACTGCTTTTGCTACTTTTCTGAAAAAAAAATTGTAAGCCTGTTTCCTACCTTTCCTGTAATTAGTGTTCCCGATACAGATTTGCTCTATCCAGGACTGTTAGTAAGCTTCTGAGCCCCCCAAGCCTTTCTGTGTTGGAGGAAGCCTTCTAGCTTATCAGTGGGAGTAGTAAGCATTAGGTAACCTGTCTACCACATAAGGAGTGGTTTTGGCCCAGAATTTGTAGTTATTGGCCATTTGGGTGGTCTTCCATCTCTCTCAACTTTCTGATTTGAAGGCCTGCATTTGCACTTGTTTCTGTCCTGTAACTCCTGGGCCTATCTCATTTGCTCACTCAAAATAAAAAAAAAATTATCTGCTTTTACTGTATTTGTGTTTCTTCCTACTTTATTTTGCTTTTGCGTCATCTTAAAAGTACTCATTTGTATTTATTACTGCTTGGTGTAACTCATTCTAAGCCTTTTAGTTTAAGCACTTGGGCTTCAGACCAGTTGTTTTACATTAAAAAGGTTTGTGGTCTGCACTGTAGTGGCAGAACAGGTAGCTTAAATCCTTCTAAGTTGGGAACTGCTGATTGAGGGCTCAGTGTCTGTTATTCTAAAAGTGTATTAATTCTGGTTTAAGCACTTGGGCTTCAGGCCAGTTATTTTACATTAAGAGGGTTCGTGGTCTGCACTCTTGTGGGAGGAGAGGCTGGATTCTGCCCTTCTGAGCTGGGAATTTCTGGTTAAAGGCTTATAGTGCCTGCATATTTGAACTGCTTCTTACTGAAATTGGTACACCTTGTTTGCTGTAGCATAGATTAGATCCAGGCCTGCTGAATCTAGCTTTGTTTGTATAACTTGAGCACTAATCCAGGCATTCTTTAAAGTACTCAATTGTATTTATTACTGCTTGCTAGTAACTTGATTAAAGTGTAGATATCATTCTAAGTCTTTTGGATTAAACACTTGGGCTTCAGACCAGTTGTTTTACATTAGGAAGGTCTGTGGCCTGCACTGTGGTGGCAGGACATGTAGCTTACATCCTTCTAAGTTGGGAACTGCTGATTGAGGGCTCAGTGTCTGTTATTCTAAAAGTGTATTAGTTCTGGTTTAAGCACTTGGGCTTCAGGCCAGTTATTTTACATTAAGAAGGTTCGTGGTCTGCACTCTTGTGGGAGGAGAGGCTGGACTCTACCCTTCTGAGCTGGGAATTTCTGGTTAAAGGCTTATAGTGCCTGCATATTTGAACTGTTTCTTACTGAAATTGGTACACCTTGTTTGCCGTAGCATAGACTAGATCCAGGCTTGCTGAATCTAGCTTTGTTTGTATGCTTGTTGTTTGTTTGCTTGTTATTTCCCTGAAATGCTAATTCCACCTAAAACACGGCTTTTCAGCACTTCTGTGGATCCCTAGTGATATCTGCATTGCTTACTGTACTTATTTCCTTGTTTCACTTGAAAGAAAGTTACTGTTTGTCGTTTTTGCATTTAAGTTACCTGTAACACATTGCATTTAAGTTACCTGGCATTTGCTCACTAAAGCAATTATATAAGTCAGCACTAAAAAATTAAAAGCACTACACCCTCACAAACTCCCCTTGAGTACCTTGTTCCCCATTGGCCCTTTTTTCAATTATAAAGGAATTCCCAATACTATACTAGCATGTCCAAAGGTCAGTTGTCAATCTCCTCTCCGGTCCAGCTGGTGAATCTGGGAATCTTGAGGCAATGTTACAACTGCCTCATGTACACAGACAACCCTCTCGTCCTCCCAACAAATTCCAACACATGTGAGAGATGCAACCATATAGCCAAACTGGAGGCTAAGCTCTCTCAACTCAGTACTGGCGTAACCAGTCAGGAGGAGAAGGAAATCACACTCACTACAATTCCAGTCTCACATAGACCTACCACAACAGCAAACCAAACACATAAACACATAAACACACAAAAACATACTCGGGGGCTCTAAATAAAAATCTGCCTAAGCAGCAGAGACCTCCAAAGCAGACACCCAAGCAACCGCTGCCCAAAACAAAACACGTGCTACACATAGCTCACAAAGCCAGTGTGCTGAACAGTCACAGCCCTTAAGGCTAAACAACACACCTGATACACTTGTAATAGATGACTCTATCGTCAGGCACACTGACATCCCACTCAACAGGCTGAACAAGGAGAAGGTCACGGTGAGCTGCCTGTTGGGCGCTAGGATTCACCACATAACACAAGCACTCAGGTCACTCCAAGGCAAGTACAAATATGACTCAGTCATTGTCCATGCTGGTGTGAATGACCTGAGACGTACCTCCCTGGACTACATGAAAAGAGACATAGAGAAGTTCTCTGAGCATGTAGCCCAGGCCGGTATGACCCTGACCTTGAGTAGCATCTTACCCTCACCAAGAATGATGCCACAATATGAAGACAAGATGATCAATTTCAACAATTGGCTTAAGTATTGGTGTCATTCAAAGGGGATCCAATGCCTGTCTGCCTGGGATGACATGCTTGACAAGCCACGATGCTTCGCTAGGGATGGCTTGCACCTGTCACCCCCAGGCTTTCGGATATTGGCAAAGGCTCTTGCTAGACCCATAGTGCCTTTTTTAGGCAAGGCTGAAAAGACAAAACCACCTCCATAGGTATCACAAGGGATAAGAAACTAAGAGTAATGCTACTCAACGCCAACCTCAAGATGCACACACTCGAAACTCTCCTTAGCATGAAGAACATCGATATCTGTGCAGTAACAGAAACCTGGTTCAAGGCTCCCGAGAGCATCCCAGCACTTCCAGGTTATACCTCATACCATGCTTTTCGGCCCCAAAACTTGGACCAAACCACAAAAGGAGGGGGAGTATCAATATTCATCAAAGATACCCACACCTCCAGGTTGGTGGCACAGCACAAAGCATCAGAGACTATCCATGTGCAACTAACAGTGGGTAAAACTGCCTTCCAGTTTATAGCCTGCTACAGACCACCCTCCCAAACCCAGGAACCCCACTCGGCCTTCCTGAGAACACTAGAAAATATGAAGGTCTCTCCAAACACCATTATATTGGGTGACTTCAACTACCCAAACATAGACTGGGAGCATTACAATAGCTCCAACACCCTAGTCCAAAGGTTCCTAGAATTTATAAACTCAGATGCTATGGAACAACTTGTCACCACTCCCACAAGAGGGGAAAACATACTGGACCTGATCATCACCAACATGGGGACTCTATCAGACCACCAGTGTGTATCACACTGTAAGTAAGATCAGACCATAAATCAATCTCAGTGGATATTCACCCAACCCACCCTCTGCCCAGAAAACCACAGTGAAAAACTTCTCTAAAGCAAATTTCACACTCCTCAAAACCGAGGTGGAATCCTTCAAAGCCCCCGGGCCTGTGGAAAATATGGCCCAGACTGCAGAATCCTTTATAAACGCATTCTATGAACACCTTCAGGAATGCATGGATTATGCAATCCCAGATAAAGCCAAGACCCAATCCTCCAAAGACAGACGTCCTGTCTGGTGGACCCCAGCCATAAACAAACTATACAATAGAAGGAGGAAGCTACTACATGATAGAGCAAAATCCCAAAAAGGGAAGGCATCTCTGATCAGTATTAGCAAAAAACTACGGGCACTCATAAAATCGTCTAAGGCCAGCTTCGAGAGAAAAATTGCACAGGACACTAAGGATAATCACAAGGCTTTCTTTAGTTATGTTAGGAACCTGGGTGGGAATTCCCAGATATACTCAGAATTAGTCCAAAATAACAAAAATACACCGAACCCACAGACACTGCCAACATCCTAGATGATAGGTTCAGCAAACTCCCCCTCCCACCAAAAGGGCAAATATCTATCCCAGCAGAGTGCTGCCTCCCTGACATCTCAGATGCTCAGGTAAGAGCTGCCCTCTCCAAAGCAAAAAACATCAATGGGACCAGACGGTGTCCCGGGCTGCATCCTACATGAACTCCAAGAAGAGCTAAACCCAAACATAAAACTATTGTTCAATCTCAGCCTTACTACAGGATAGGTACCCAAAGAGTGGCTTACAGCAACAGTGGCTCCACTCCACAAAGGTGGTGCCTCAACAGATCCTGGAAACAATCGCCCCATAAGCCTGACTAGCTTGGTCTGCAAAGCTATGGAAAGGATCATCATGGACCTCATAAATAAAGATATTAGAGACCTACAGACACTGGATCCTACCCAGTTTGGCTTTGTTAAGGGCAGATCCTGCTTCTTAAACCTGGTCGATTTCTTTGAAACAGTCACCAAGGCCATTGACGAGGGGAAGGTGGTCCACACAGCCTACCTGGACCTTGCAAAAGCCTTCGATACAATACCCCACTCGGGCATTATAGATAAGCTCACCAGCTTAAATATAAACCCCTATGTCACTAGATGGGTTGCAAACTGGCTCAAGGACAGATCCCACATGGTTAGAATTGCTGGAGCCATGTCAGACTCCAAACCAGTTACAAGTGGTGTCCCACAAGGCTCAGTCCTGGGACCTCTTGTTCGGTATATATTTCTCGGAGGTACAGGCCAACACGGAAGGACTGTGGCTGACCAAGTTCGCAGATGACTGCAAACTGGGTGCCATAATCGACTCTCCAGCCGACACAAGCATCCTCCAAAAGGGCCTCATAGAAGCAGACAACTGGTGCCAGAGCCATGGCCTCAAGCTAAACGCCAAAAAGTGTATAGTCATCCCCTTTGGCAAAAACAAAGTGCCCACAAATTACCACATAGGTGGTAATCCATTAAGTACAGAAGAAGTAATTAGGGACCTTGGGACCCAAGCAGATAGCAATCTCTCGTTTGACAACCACGTGGCCAAAGTGGTTAGAAAAACATTTTATATAGCCCACCTAATCATGAAGGGATTCACATCTAGATCAGGGGAGGTCATGGTGCCTCTTTACTCATCCCTCATCAGGCCCATAATTGAGTACAATGCCCCTTTTGGGATGTACCTTACCAGACACCTGCAGCAACTGGAAAGACCCCAAAAGTACCTCACCAAGAGGAATAAAGGGCTCATACAGATGCCATATGCTGCCTGGTTAAAGAAACTCCAGCTCTACTCAGTGGCATACCGCCTGCTCAGAGGTGATCTGTGCCTGACGTATAAAGCCATGTCCAACCCAGAATTAATGGACATGCTGCACCTCAGAAAATCCAAATCCCATCGAGCTACGCGCTCGAGAGACTTGAACCTCAGCACTGAAATAAATAGGACATGCTGGAGGGACAGATTCATAACCCAGAGGCTCCCTTCACTCTGGAATAAAATCCCAGTTCAGGTTAGGCAGAGTCCCTCATTGACTCTCTTCAAGAGGAATCTTGATGAGTGGATGGGAGATCATAGGTTTACCCTGGGTATCACTTCTGTGTCACTGTTAGACAGAGGCACAGTATACTAACCTCAAAAAAGGGCATAGCAAAATTAATTTGAAATGGGTGGCGAAAGCCCAACACACTATGGCTACGCTTATAAATGCCCTAGGACAGATAGCCTAGTATGAACCTATGAAGCTATGAACAATGCGACAATATTATAATACTGCTTGACAGGCCTGTAGTGGAAGCATCATAGTCATCCAAGCAACTGGCTGCATTCATACCTCATGCAGGGCAGAGATGGGAGCAATACATGCTGGCAGTGTGTGGTATGCAACCATGAGTCATTAAATCAATACAGAATAAAGCTAATGTATACATTAACTCACCCTGGCTTTGCAGTACAGCTCAATGACTAGCCACTCTTTACATCAAAGATTACCTTATCAACACAGGGGGTAGACAGGGCACAGCCATTATCATTTGCACACTTGGGATGGGATACAGTGGTGGGGCATATCAATGATAGCATAGGTGTAATGGTTCTAAGAGGTGGATTTGATAGATACACATGTAGGTAAGAGGTTGGGGAATCAATGATCGCATCTTCCATTGTCAGGGTGGAACATCATTGTTGGAAATGCTGGCCAGATGTACTGTGTGGCCCTGCAAGTGGCCTTACTAATGGATAGTGCAGCACTTCAGGAGTGTGTTTGGGAATCCCAATGAGGCCCTCTATGTGAGAAGGCAGTAGATGGTTGGTGTTCATAACTCCTCAAATGACCACAGCTAAGCAGTGCATTCAGTATTGCAGCAGGGGATTGAGAAGGTATGAAACTGGTGGACCCAGGATGGATGGTCTGGGTCCGTGTACCTGATGCAGAGCTAGAAGAGCATTGCCTGTAGCTGTAGGATGATCTTGCCTAGGGATGGAGGTAGCCATAGCTTTTGCTGACAATGATGGTGTCTCTTGAACTGTGTGAAGTGTCTGTATATTCCTGGTTTGTGACAATGCACTATGTATCCTGTTCCTTGCATGGTAACAGTGAGTACTTGCCAGTACCTTATGAATGTACTGGTGGAAACCAAAACAACTATTACTGCTCTTAGCAAGCACATCTGCTCCAGGTTCCTATATACCATGTCACTCTACATGCGGTGCAGGACATCACACAGTCCCTGCAGTGATTGCATTTCCTCATGCAGCATACTCAACATCTCTGACATGGTGCATGTAGTGGCCATCTGTGCCTGCATCTCTGGCCTGCACATCCACTGATTGCTGTCAAAGTTGACACTTAGGGAAATGAATGCCCTAAAGTCATGTCAGAGATGGTCACCTGCATGCCTGTCCCTTGTGGTGGGTGCATGCACCTCAGAGGCAATGCAACTTACTAATGAGGTATGTAATGGTCACTCCTATGTGACTTGGTTGGGGCTAACATGAACAAGACATTAAGAGTTAAACACAAGGGATGCTGGAGGATCATCTTGACCGTGCACTGTAATCTCATGTGTAGAGGGTATATTTGCACCCTCCAATGCTAGTATTGCTGAAAATGCCATTGTGTCATGTGCCTAGCTAGATAAAATTTTGTAGATAATTCTGTCATTTGTAAATATTAATGTAAGCCACAGACTTGTTCTCTTTGTTAAATGTTGAACTTCAAAAATGTAACCACATTGCACTCTGCTGGAGGAAAGGTGATAAGTCAAGCATTGTATAATTGTTTAATCTCAAAACTTGGAGCCAAGATATCTGGATGAAGGAATTCTTCCTATTGTTTTGAGACCAGAGTTAATTGCTAGAATTTGCATGTATAATGTCTTTTATGGCTGTAGCTTCCTGACCAGGTGCAAGATCAAAAGAGGTACTAAAGTCTGAGTTTCTGTTAGCCTGGGAACCACAGAAAAATTATGTAATCTGAAATGAGTCAGTAGTACTGTGTTATCAATTTAAGGACAGAGAGACACAGAGCATTTTGCATTTATCTTCTTCAAAACATCCAACATCACCAGCACTGCCTTGCTCTATATGTAAGTTTATTTTAGAACTGTTTGCTCTTAGATATAGCTAGGAAATAGGAAGATTAGACTAGTTGTTTTCTGTATTGATGTCAGAACTTTTCTACTCTATTATTTTAAGCATTTATCTGTGATCTCTGAACTCTTGATTAGCACTGTGTAGTAAGAAGCATTGTCTTGTGTTCTTATTATTTATTATTAAATATTTTTAAAGCTTTCAACTGTGGTTGTTTTATGTAGAGATAATTTGAGCTCTAGAGTACATTGCGTGTGTATAGTGATACTGTCCAAGCCACTCCAAATAAGCCTTGCTGTTCATCACACTTACTATTTGGATAATAATATTGCATAGTAATAATTGGACACCCTTTGATAAGGGCCTTATTAGTAGCTGATATTAGTGGTTGGTGGCAAGTGGTACTACCGTATAGTCTGGGCAGAAGGAGCATAGCTGGAGAACCTGTGCTAGCCTTCCCTAGGAGTGTCTGTGTGTTTGTATATAACTCATATCTCAAAGTGTGTGTGTATGTGGGTCAGCTACTTGGGCAGGGACATGAAGCACTGGTTGGACAGAGAGGGTGCTGGAGGTTTTAACTTGACCACTAGGCTGAGATCTGGATGCTGTAGCTGTGCCAGTGGGGATCTGGAGAAAAAGGGAGGAACCAGTCCCAGACTGAATGTGATCTCTGTGTGCTCTTAAGGGAAATTGTATTTTACTGTGTGTGTATTTGTTATCCTTCCCAATGTGGACGCCCCTTACTGGTGTTAGTGGTGAGGATTGAGGGTCCTTGATTGCTGGGCCAGTGCACGGGTGTCACATGTCATTAGACTGTGCCATGTGTATGATGCCAACTTCATCAGCCACAGGTCACCCACTGAAATTAGGCATTGCATGTGCCAAGCTGTTGTGCTGAACCTTCCACAAGTGAAAACTGTGAAGCATAAAATAACTACAAGTGGCAAAGCTGGACCATATATGCCATGCCCAACAACATATGACACATATAATGCTATATGCCAATTATTTCAATACCCTATTGATGCATGGATACCTTGTGGTGCAGGTTTTCATGGTTGCAGTCTGGATTTATCAGGATAACAGACATGTATTCTGCTGAATATTCCATTTACTTGAGTGGGGCACTGTACAGCACAAATGGGACATGGTATTACTAATCTTTGGAGGGTGGCCTAATGGTTAAGGTGTTTGCCTTACAAACACAAGGTGCAGGGTTGGAGTCTCACAAGGGATAATTGGCTAGGCTTAAAATGGCTCGCAAGGGCAGTTAGCTTAGTACTAATCTATGAACCTATGAACCTATGAATCTGGTGTATTCTATGCAGGCAGTTTGGCAGTCATCACAAGTCCAGCTACCATATCCTAGCCACTGCAAGGTATGAATGTTTTCTCTCCTGCCCAGCACAGGGTTACCAGTAACTGCTCAACCTCCTCTGTGTTGTTGATCCACCTCCTACTGGAGACCTGTTCCTGGCAATATCCCATGCATTGATAGTATTATACTGGTGACACTATGGTGCACCTGTACTTATGTCCTATTATGGATGCAAACAACACTGATGTACTGCACCACTCCCTGCCACACCTTGTCCCAGAAAGCTTTGGCCACTTTTCCCTTTTCAAGGATACACATACCATAACATACCTAATATGCTTATAGCCTGCTGTAACACTTCTGACTCTGATTTGGTGAACTTTTCCAACCATTTCTACTCCCTCAGTCTCATGACAAGATGTGTGCACTAGGGGGTTGCACATGTGGATCAGTAGGTGCATATGCATGACTATCATTGGCAGACAGCAGTGTTTTGACACTGCCACCTGACTCCATTTCTTATAAATATACCTAGCTGCTAATGTGCTGTCTCCATTCTCATCCTTTAACATAATGACAGCTGCAATGGGCATATTACTACTGCGTGCTTACAGCATGTGGCATGATCTACGTACAGGAGGCCTCCTCTTCCCCATTTGCATGTCTTGATATGTTGCAGTCTACCTGTCTCATCTAGCGCCCATTGCCTGCCACTGCTTTGGCATTCTACTCCATCAGCTCTTCAAGTGAACAGCAAAAAAGGAAAAAAAAGGACTTCTTGTATTTTTAACTGTAGCAAGCTGATTGCTACACTTGTAATGACTGGCTTACTACAGCAGGTTACTGCACAAAAAACACTGAAGCGCTATTCTGTACCAGCATTCAGAAGTGCTGATTCAGAAAAGAATGTAGGAACTATACTTTCTGATCACATCTCCTAACACCTTGTGCTTAGTGCAGCTGCCCCTTTCTGCCCACCCTACACTTCTGCACTTCTGGTAGTTTGTGTGTCATGTCTGTTGTTAGTATACCTACAAGACAATCCAAGTTGTTAATCAATCTATTCTAATTACAAAGTTGATGATCATAAAAAGGTCTACTGCAATATGGGGACCACACTTTGTATCATGCTAAAGTGGGCCCTATAGTGCAGTGATTGTGATAATAAGATGCTTTATTGTGACTATCTGTGTATCACACTTGTTGCTTGTCTCTCTCTAACATAGATGACAAGCGGGGGGTATTTTGTTAGATGCTTTAATACATAGAAACACATCAGGATGGATAGCAGCATCATAAAATACAAACAAACTAGTTAACAGACAGACCTTACATACATACATACATGCATGCTTACATCTCAACAGCTTACTACAAAATGGCAGTCAGGCTCATACATACTTAGTATTTATACACTTGTGCAAGCCCTTGGATAGCTTCTTAAAGGTACACACATACATTGATCTATATTATCTCTTTGTAAAAATAATATTAGAGTTAGACATGCATTACTATAGATATTAGAAACAAAACAGTGTTCATGTCCAAGTTGCTCATATCTGTTACAGGATTTAGAGATTTAACCATATCTCGTAACATAACAGTTTGGACCAAATTTAGCAACAGGGACAGTCTGTGGTGCACAGCTCGTATCAGGAGCTTCTGAATTCATCACGGGAACAGGAATGTCCACTGGAACTTCCTCTAGAATTGGAACACTGGACAACTCACTCTGAGATAAAAAGTTTTTCTCACAGGCTATGTGCTATGGTATAGGCTCAGACACTGGTCTCAAATATTTCTGATTGCACAATGTATGATCTCTATGATCTCTGGACCAATATTCTTCATGACACCAATCCGATCATAACCTTTGGGCGTTTGCATCCTTACCACTTCTCCTTCTCGTAATGGCTTGAGCAGTTTGCTGGTTTTATTGTAGTAGGACTTCTGGGTTAAACACTTCTTCAACAGTCTGGTTTTCACTGACCTGTTGCTCTTGACACATGGAACCAAGAACTGAGTACTGACAGAAGTCTCTGAGCAGGTAAACCGAGATGTTTATCACAAGGAACATATCTGAGTTTCAAAAAATTCAGGAAAACATCACTACTATCTTATTTTGATTTTTCTAGTAATTGTTTTGCACTTTGAATTGCACATTATGCCAAACCATTTGACTGTGAGTACTCAGGGCTACTTGTGACATAAGTAAAGTCCCATTCTTCAGCAAATTGTGTGAACTGTTGGCTGTAAACTGTGTGCCATTGTCAGAAATAACTTGGTGTGGGCTACCATGTACTACAAAATGATGCTTCTTCTCAGTAATGATAGTACTGGATGGTAGGTTAGGGAGTAGGCCAATCTCAAACCAGTTGGAGTAAGAATCTATTAACACCAAATAATGTTGACCATTCCACTCAAAGATGTCGGTGGCTACTGCTGACCAAGGTAGTTCAGGAATCTAGTTTAGCTGAAGTGGTTCCTTCTGTTGATGTGGCTTTTTACTACTACTCACAGAACAAGATAAAAGTGCTCTCTCAATGCCTTGTGACATAGAAGGCTGCAATACTAGCCCACCCATCCTTCTTTTGGTAGAATTGACTTCTGGATGACCATGATGCAAGATAGTAATATACTGTTGTTGCAAGGATTTTGGAACAATTACTTTTGGGCCTTTCATAATGATATCTTTGTCAGAAAAAATTTCATCTCTGTATGGAAAATAAGGCTGTACTTCTTGAGGTAGACTAGATTACATTGATGGCCATCCTTTTGAATAAAGTGGTTAAGCCTTTGTAAAACTGGATCTGTGGATGTGTGATCTCTCAGCTCATCAAGACGTGTGGAAGAAAAATTTCTCACTTCCATGACTTCAAAATCAAGGTTCTCATTCTCATGCTATTCTGTGGTATTTCTGGGTGATCTGGATAATGTATCAGCAAGATAAAGAAGTTTGCTTTTCTTGTAGACAAGACTGAAATTATCCTTTTGCAAATTCAGCATCATACATTGCAGTCGGGCTGGTGCTGAATGCACAGGCTTTCTCAAGATCATTACTAAAGGTTGGGGGTCTGTTTCAATCTGGATAGGTCTACCATAAACATAATCATGGAACTTCAAACATGCAAACACAGTTGCCAAAAGCTCCTTCTCAATCTGGGCATCCTGCACTTCAGTTTAGGTAAGAGTTCTCAGTGCACAGACAACAGTTAAATCCTCTTGTAGAATGACTGCACCAAGACCAAATTTCGAAGCATCACAGGAAAGAGTAACTGGTTTGTGAACATCATAGTATCTGAGAGTTGGTGGACTAGCAAGTCTCTGTTTCAAGACTTCAAATGCTCTTTGGTGTTGCTCTAAGCAGGATACATCTTTACATGTCAACTCTCTGAGAGGTGCTAATAGCTGGCTCAAATCTGGAATGAAGTTACCTAGGTAGTTGACCATGCCAAGAAAACGTTGCAGGGCTTGAACATTGTCTGGAGCTGGCATCTTGAGAATAGCTGTTTGTTTTGAAGGGTCTAGTCATAAGCCTGTACTCATAAATAAATGACCAACATAAGTAATTTTTTGTAGCTTGAATTTGCATTTTTGTGAATTGAGCTTCAGATTCACTTGACATGCTCTTTCTAGAACTTTTCTGAGGTTTCTGTCATGCTGAACTTCCTCATGACCTCCTACTAGTATGTTGTCTACTATAATAGCACAAGGATACCTAGAAAAACTTTGCACCATTGCACGTTGAAAGACTTCACGTGCAGAATTTATCCCAAATGGCATTCTCAGAAATCTGTACCTGCCAAATGGAGTACTGAGTGCAGTGAGCAGTGATGATTTTTCGTCAAGCTGAATTTGCCAAAATGAACTCTTTCCATCTAAGACAGAAAAAATAGTGGCATTTGGCATCAAGGCTGTGACTTCTTCAACTGTGCAAATTGGATGATATGTCTTTTTAGTGCTTTGTTCACATCTCATGGATCAATACATATTCTGATGTCATCTGAGCTTTTCTTATGAGCTACCACCATGGAAGATACCCATTCAGTCAGAGTTTCAACTGGACAAATCACACCTTTTCACAACATTTTATCTAACTCGGCTTTGACTCTGTCCTGCATGGTTATTGGAACTTTATGTGCTGACTTGATAACAGGACTGATCTCTGGGTCTAACTTCATGGAGTACACAACTGGAAGCTTGCCTAATTCATCTTTGAAAAGATCAGTATAGATGGAAAAAAATGTACTCGGCGAAATTAGGGTAGTGGTCTTTTAAGCTAACATGGTGGACTTCCTTATTAAATGAAAGGAGTCCCATTTTCAAACTGTTTCTGAGCCCTAATAATGACTGGACGTGCCTTTTGACCACATAAAATAACAAGTCGTAACATCTTCCAGCAGAGTAACATGAAAGCACTACTGAGCTTTCGGTTTGAAATTGCTCAGCTCCATAAGCAACAAGCTTCGCAGACCTTGCCAAATCAAGCCTTTCAGCATGACACACTCTAGCAAATGTTTCTGCTGACATGAGCTCTATGGTTTTGCCATTTATCCGAACAGTACAAAATACTTCATTCTTTGCCCTTAAGTCATCTGCATTTACTGTTTCATGAAGCACTGACACACCATCAACATAAAGAGTAGGGCTGCAGCTCTCTAACTGATCAACTTGCTTCTTAAAATGTTCCCATTTAATAAAAAAATGTGGGCCTTTTGATTTACAAAATCTTTTGAAATTATTCCATTTATTGCATTTGTGGCATTGTTGACTAAAAGCTAAACATTTTTCCCTTTTAGATTCATGACTTCCACCACAATTATGACTGTTGGCAATGAAACTAGGTTGGGGCCCATGCTTGGAGTTTGCTGACTCACTCTTATGCTTCGCTGAGACTGTGCAAATTCTGGAATGTTGCATGCTATCAACATGAACTTTATCACTGTGCCTTTTGGATCTGTTCTCATTTGTAAGCATATCTGTGTGCTTTTCTGTGAGCTCATATATCTGTCAAATATCAATAGCCTTATTAAAGTTAAATCACTCATGAAGCAAAATATTTCTCACAACATCATTTGTAATACCACACACAAGTCGGTCCTTAATCATCTCATCCCTTAAATCACAAAATCTGTACGTTTTAGCTTTATTTCTCAGGTCAGTATGCTGCAAAAGTTTCACCATATCTTTGTTCCCTTGTGTAAAATAAGTGCCATTCCATTGTAACATTTGTTTGGGGGTTACACTTTTCTCTAAATTTACATTTTAAGCACTCTGGGTCCTCCCTTGACTCAGCCTGTACAACAATATGATGGTTTCCTCCTCTCTCGTATACATAGCAGGTGCATTCACAAATGAACGTTTCCTTTCTATGGCTTCTTACCCAGCTAAATTAAGTAGAATGAATGCCTTTGTGTGGTCATCTTTATCAGAAAATGCAGCCTGTATGAAAATGTCGTACTCTTGCTCAAACACTCTCCAGTTCTCAGCAATATTACTGTCAAACACAAGTGCACTGGGTTTTTGGAATCTATCTGCCATGCCCACAAAGTATACACAAACACACTGAAAATATGGCCCTTCTAATTATCTATGAACAAAATAGAGTCTATATCAGTTAACCGAAAATTCATTTAATCGAATGTATAATCATCGACACATATACAATGAAAGAAGTATAACTCGAACAGTTAAATGCGCAAAATTTAAATCATCGAAAAGTTTTACTTGGCCAACACCCACACACTGGTGTGATATGTGTAACTAATCACCAAAATCAAACCTTCCCTAACAGTGAAAGAGGTTAATTTACATATATTAAAATATATGACGTAAACGTGTATGAAATCCTTCTGCTACTGTTCATAAGAGTAAAGCAAAGTAAACAACTATTTAATCAATGTAATGATACATTAAGACATGTTTAGTGCATTAATAAAAATTATACATATGGTACAGACAGCCAATGTATATGACTACTTTTTAAATCTTTAGTAACATAGCAACTGCATGTAAAAAGTCATGTACGTTATAGTCTTGTTTATTCTTCAAAACAGTTTGTAAACGATGTTCTCTTTCCAAGTACTTTCTTTTTTAGGAGAAACTGCACATGCAGACATCAACTGTAGTCTGATTTCGTCCACCCTATTTTGCTCTATAACGACAACTGAAAGAACAGATGGTATGTCAGAAATACGTCTCCCTAGTAGACAGCTACTACCTATCACACCAGGTCCTGCAAGAGTGCTACAAGCCATATTCACAGATGCAATTGCTGTATGCACAACTACGTAGTTGTAATGTAGCAGTTATATAGTGCAATTTTACACTTAAATTTTTATTTTATTTTCAGTAATTAAAGATATGCTATGTTTGTAATATGTTTAAATAGGTAAATACTATATTTTAATGTAAATGTATATAAAGTTTTATGTTTATTTATTTTAAATTTACAGGTGTCTTTTTAAACTTCATACATATTTATACTTACGTTGCTATGTCACAGTGTAACGTAGCTAAGACGTAAACTGGCCAACTAAAACAGTTCGATGAAATATTTTTCTCTGAAGTTACAGTTTGAGTTATACTTCTTTCATCGTATATGTGTCGATGATTATACATTCGATTAAATAAATTTTCGCTTAACTGATATAGACCCAACAAACTGTGCTGTGAGCTTGTAATAACATTCAAAGGCACAAGAAACTGTTCAAAATACTGTACTTTGTGAAATATGCTCTGTAATCGCTGTTTTCTGCAAAATATGCCCTGTAATGGCTGTACTTTTGCGAAATAGCCTTACTGTAACACTGCACAAGCATACAAATACTTTATACATTTTTGATAACTCAGATATCTTTGCTTAATATGAAGAATACATGCATTGCGAAAATGCGGTAGTTTCCTCTTATTTTATTAGTTTTATGCAAATTGGACCTTATTTCAAACATTTTCCATAGTAATTCGAATATTTTGAGTAATAGCATGCATATTGGTTTATGGGAATATCATTTAGAATGTTCTGTATGCCTTGTTTCATATTTTGCAAAAAAGAAATAGTGCTGAGCAAGTTTTAATACCTGAAATTCATTTCTGACCTGTTTTGCAAAGTATGCACATCTTAGGGAGGATTCACTCTTCTATATTCCACCAGTCCCAAGCAAGTGCCTTAAGTCATTTTAGCCATGCCACCTCTAACTTCATGCCCTTTAGACATACCGCTTCTGACACCATGTCCTTTAGACATACCACATCTGACACCATGTCGCACATCTCTCTCTAACATAGATGACAAACAAGCAGATTATTTCATTTAGATGCTTTAATACATAGAAATACATCACTTACTGTCCAGAATGTGTGTCCATGCACAAAGGGCTGTCATTTTCCTCCTTGTTCTGCTCAGAGTGGACATGGCCTCTAAAGTGCAAATGATGTATAAAAATGAAGCATGGCACCAGCTTGCAAGGGCAGTTAGTGATGCTACTGGCATCACCTGCTCTTATGTGTAGTGCTGCAATAGGTACAGTGAGCTGCAGAGTTGTCACTCCAACCTGCTTTAGCTATAGGAGAAAGTTTAGGGAGGAAGAGAGAGACAGCTTTCTGTAGTAAACACTGTATGTATGGTTCGCACTGTATTTTCTGAGTTTTGGCTTTTGCTGTCCATGCCTTCTTTTGTCTGGGACATATTGTACTGATTACTGTCTGTTGTATATTTTACCTCACCAGAGGAGATAGCACTAAATTGGGAGGCCTGTCTTTGGAGCAGTGACAGCCTCTTCAGGTAGTAGATTAAGTGATATGGAAGTGTCGTACATATGTACTAATGTATGATGCACTTTTCCTCTTTCTTTTTTGTTATCGCTCTCTCCATGGCCAGTTGTGATGAATGTGGTGCCTCAGTAGCCATTTGAGACTGCATGAGCCAATGTGCTTGCAGTGGGATCATTAGCAGTCACCAGGTTTGTCTCTGTTAAAGGGGAGACAGGTAACTCTGTGAAAGGTGACCTTGGGGGCTCAATGGTGGTCCATGTGACCACCTCTTATAATGGGAAAAAAGGCTGCTCCTCTGAAAGTAGCCTGTAGCATGTTCCACTGGGTCACCAGTTAGCAGGTACAGAGACTGGTCAATACCAAAGTGGGTAAGCAACTGGACACCCATATTTGGTATCTGGACTTTCATCTTGTGTGACTGAGAGAGTCACGTACCATCTGTCTCCAACCAGCAGATCACCACAGGTAGGGCCTGCCCATGATGTTAGCCATGGAGGTGACTGACATCTGGGTAGGTTTCACCTCTGGGTTATTCAAGCAGGACTTCCATACCTGGGCCTATCTCCCATCATGGGGTTTCCCCTTCCTTGTGGATCACTCCCTATACTCTGTTTGTGGACCAGTCCTCCCTATCACCAGTTGTCCACCATCTGCCTGTCTGCATCATTTCACTCTTACCCCCTTTTGAGTCCATACCTCCATGCCTGTCCCTGTCTGTGCTTTACATTTACTTCTCTGCCCCTATTACTTTCCCTATGCCCTCTTTCTATTCTGCACACCCTTCCTTGCTACCATCTCCATCTTCCCTTATCTTAGAAAATAGAACATTTTTATCTGTCCCTCAAAAAACTGCCTTTCTACCCCATCTTCCCATTATGTTACCCCATATATGCTCCTGTGCTTGCTTTTGCCCCATTTGTGGTTTTCTTACCTCCCTTTGCTGTGCTGCCCTACTGTGGCCTGCTGATAGTACCTGTGCTGCAGCTATGAGGTGATTGGTTGCATGTGTGAACATGCATACCATTGGGTATGCCATCCTACTATGTTGCCTCTGACATTAGTCATGAGACTGTCCATAACATGGCCACTTAAGGAGAGTAGTGGCTGCCATTAATTCAGCTTTGATCATCTAGTATGCAAAGCTGTTCCCAGTGTATCTATTATATGTCAGATATCATACATGATTAGTCAAGTATGGGCCATGTCACAGAATTCTCTGTGTTATTTTTAATAACGCCATGGACTTATGGATCTTTCTGAATACTTCCCACTATCAAGTACAATGTGTATATTTATAGGTATTACCAGCATTTTGTACCATCTCAGACTGAACCATAATAGTCTGCAAATATATTAGGGAATTTCATGATTTCTTTAAGTGACTCTCTAAGCTTGGTAAAATATGAACATTTTATAGTATTTATTTATTTATTGACATTTGTTAACTGGGAGAGTCTGACTGGGTTACATAACTTATTTTCAGTGGAGGCCTGGGGAGAAAAGCTCCACAACTTGATATAAAGATTAAAATACACATATAAACATTTAGGTTAATGCCCTGTAAGATGTATAATATATAGCAAGAGATTACAATTGTTTTAAAATTTACAAGATCATAATAAGGCTTTTAAAACATTATACAATGAAATATAGGACTATGTAGGGATTGACAAGATTTTACAAGACATTATAAAACTTAACAAGACTCAACAATACTAAAATGTTTATACAGAACTGTATAAGATTCTAAAATGACTACCCTAGACTGTACAAGAATATACAAGGTTATACAAGAGTTCAACAAGACTGTAGAAGATTCTACTAGACTTAGTGAAACTCATCAAGATTCTGCAAGACTCGATTAAAACATGCTGTGCTTAAAGAAATTCCAAGTGCTGTGGCAAAGACTTGATTGTGAGATTGGCAATACATGTAGTTGGAAGTTATGTTGAAATATAATGGGAATAGTCAAGAAGATTATCATTCTGGCAAGGTACAAGGGACTTAAAGAAGGTAATTTTTTAGTGTGAGCTTAAAACTCTTGAAGCAGCCTATGGCTCTGATATTAACTGGTAAGGTGTTCCATTGCTTTGCAATTGCATAGAAGTAAAGACAGTGGCCTGCTCTTTTGTTTGGTTGGTGTACAGTTAGAAGTTGTTTGTTTTCAGAATGGAGGGTTCTGGTAGGGATATAGGTGTGTAGTATTTTAAGGCAGGACAACAGTCAGGTTTGTATATCATTTTGTGTGCTGGAGATAGTTGCAGCAAGTCAAGATGGTGAAGAAAATTGAGCCAGTTTAGTTCTTTTAGGGCATGACAGTTGTGTGTCTAATAGGGTATGCCAGAGCTGAATTTGGATATCTTGTAATAACAAGACTGGAGTTTATTTGTCAAAGTTTTATGTAAATTAATGAAAATGGGGTCCCCATATAGTAACGAATGGAGAAAATTGTTATTGGCTAGTGTTTTTTTTTTTGTTGAGCTATCCATGAAATTTTTATGCTTGTACAATATTCCTAGTTTGTACTGAGTGTTTTTAATGTCAGTGAGAATGTGATCTTCACATGTGAGTTTGTGATCTATGGTAATGTCTAGTAGCTTTGCTTCAGTGACAATTTTAATTTCAGTATTATTCTGTGAGTATATTTTAAAATCAAATGTGGAAGAGTGTGGTAGGAAAAGCAACAGTTTTGTCTTATTTGGGTTAAGTTGCAGCTGTGCTTCATTGAGCCAAGATTTCACAGAGCTGGAAGAATTCTGGGTTATTTGCTGGAGGTGCTTGATACTGTTTGAGGATGAAATAATGGTGGAATCATCAGTGTATTGTATAATAATATTGAAAGGACAGTTTGT
This sequence comes from Protopterus annectens, assembly GCF_019279795.1. NCBI lineage: Eukaryota > Metazoa > Chordata > Ceratodontiformes > Protopteridae > Protopterus > Protopterus annectens. The sequence continues at coordinate 1,321,425,454 of NC_056739.1, read as the reverse complement.
CAGAGGGTCAAGAATGACCAGTAATGATGAAGATTTTATAAAAGAATGTGATCTATTAGAAAGAATGTTTTTAGAAAGAGAATACCCTAGGGAGTTCATTAGAAATTTAAGAATGGAAGTGGAAAGAGGGAGAATAGACAAATTTAGGCCCATCCTGGGAGAAAAAGAAGGAATAAATATTAGTAATGAGAAGAGGGTAGATTTGGGGGAGGACTTCCAGCAAGCCCTCATTTTAGAATATAATGCATTGAACAAAAATGTTAAGGCAATATTTCAAAAGGAATGGGAGAAATTTGGCTCCCTCACAGATTTGGACGGACTCCCTCAAAGGATACCTAAGGTGGTCTTTAAGAATTCCATTAGTGTAAAAGGAATACTGGAGACAAAAAATAATTTGTATAGAAAAGGAGAAAGGGATAGCAAGGAAAAAATAGGGACTTTTAGGTGTGGGAAATGTAGACAATGTGAATTCATAATGAATACGGAAAAAATGTATTTGGAGAGCAGGGGACGTTGGCTAACTAGTAAGGGATACTTTAACTGTGACTCCAGAGGCCTAGTATATTTTGCCATTTGTGAAAGATGTTTTTCCTTTTATGTGGGCAAGACAGAGAGAACCCTCAAGAAAAGAATATATGAACACATTTATGATATAAAAAAGGGGAAAGAGACTAATGCATTGTTTAGACATTCTAAGATATGTGAGGGATATAAATTTTGTTTCTTTGTCCTGGATCAGGTTAAATGTGACATTAGAGGAGGCCCCTGGGAGGAAATAGTAGGTTACAGGGAATTGTGGTGGCAGTTAACCCTAGAAGTGAACAAAGCCCCTGGATTAAATGAATATATATCCATTTTACCCCTATTAAAATTAAGAGCAGCTAGAATGTAAAAGGAAAAAACACAATAAGTGCAATATTAAATAAAAACAGAAGGTGGCACTGTTGCTATGAAATTTTGGGATATTTTTATTTCATTGTTTAGAATGCATCATTGAAATGTAACAAAATTTTTAAAGTATATATATTATATATTATATTATATATTGTTTTTAAAAAAAACATTTTAAATGAATTTATATAATTACAAGATATTAAAATGAATGAATGATTTAATAAGTTGTTGATTTTCAATGAAAAATGAATTGTTTTACCATTAATAATTAATTAACTAGGTGGAACTTGATTTGCTTACTGAATTTGAAATAAAAGGTTTTTATTGGGTTTTAGTTTGGGAAGTTGTATAAAAGACAAATGAGATGAAATGGTTTTTATCTGATGAAGTCCATGCTTATTGGGACGAAAACGCAATTGTAATTGAAGGCGTTCATAACGTTATTGGTGTGTGGAATCGTAATAAAAGAAGTGGCAGTACTTTCTCTCCTTGGTTTTCTCTTTTTTGTTTGTTTATTGTATAATATGGCTTTGAGAAGAGGCGGTGTATAAGTTGTTAATGAAGATATTAAAGAGCAACGGTCCTAGAATGGACCCTTGGGGCATTCCAGTATTATTGATCTGGTATTGAGATAGACTATTTTGCCATTTTACACATTGTTTTCAGTTAGTAAAGTAACTAGTGAACCACTATTGGGTGGCATGTGAAAGATCCATAGCAGACAGTTGCTGTATGAGTTTATTGTGTGATACTGTATCGAATGCTTTTGATAAATCTAGTAAGATAACAGAGGTTAGATGGCTGGAGTCTAAGGCTTTATTGATTATTGATAATGTTCACAAAAAGATCAGGGCTGTGGTTGTGCTATGTGCAGGTTGAAAACTGTGTTGGGTTGGTGTGAGAAGATTAGTAATGATTAGGTAGCATAATAGCTGTTTATTTACACATTTTTCTAACAGCTTTGAAAGTGGGGAGAGTATAGAGATGGGTTAATAATTTGTTAATTCATTGGATTTACCAACTTTATGTAAGGGGGTGATGATGGATTATAATTTAATAGTATAATTTATTAAAATGTCATTATTTTTTCAATTATGTAGTTACTACAACAAAAGGTTTAAATGGCAATGGGAAAAGTTATTCATGGTTAAAATATTGTCTCTTTTACATATTTCATATCCTCAGATATTGCAGTTTGAAATTCATTTTGATGCTTTCTACTTTATTGCAAAATTCAATTCCATCCTTTAGTGAATCTGAGCTTCAGACTAAAGTTGGGATTCAAAAACATGATTTGCTTATCACAGACATTTATAAATGTCATACCCTGATTTGTAATATGCAGTACTGTTGATAGACTGACCATGTAATTCATAAACAGCAAAATGCCAACAAGAATGTGTAGCGAACTAGAGTTATACTAATTAAATACATATAAATACAAATAAGCATTCTGAAGTATAATGCTACTAAGTTTCATACTGTACTGTACCATACCTACTCCCAGTTCAGGAAATGAGAGGATGCAGGAAACTAGGGCTTGCACTTGGGGCCAGTGTTTGCCACAATATTGTGCTCGATAGTCAGGTGGTATAACCTCAGCAGGCAGCAGACAGCCCTTTGACTGCCCTGTATGACATGGATATTTTTGCTGGTGGCTAACATTGCAGTCATGGGGTTTTATTAACTCTGGGTACTTCCTTTGCACCAAGGCTGCTTATCTGCTGCTGAGCTGTGCACTCTGCTTCATATACCATCAGGCTGTTTTAAGTCATGTAAAGCATACTGCATCATGGAGATTGAGCAGTATACAGTATACCTGTTTTGCCACATTTCTCCATGATGGGATGTGTGATTTTTATATTAATGTTGTGCTGATGGTTACAGATACATGGCATGTTTGCAATGCTGAGTGTAGCTTTAGACTATGCACTGTGGAAGTCTTCATGACTTTTCAGCTATATAACTTTGCTTAAAATTAGCATTTTAAGCACACTTCCAAACTATGTCTAATTTTGCAGAACATCCCTGATTTGGCTTCATATTTTTACCCTTTCCCTTGTAAAGGTTTTACTTTTTTAGTAAATCAGTGAGAATTATCAGCAGTCAATAATGCCATTCATTAGACTTTCTGTATTATTCAGAAAATGCATGTTGATGTGAGATATGTTGTTCTATTAACTTCTTAAGTGTATTAGAGTGATATTTAAAAAAATGTCCTTTGTTTGAGCTTCTCCCTCCCATTATTTCTACCTTTGTCCAGAGTTTTTGGGCAAAGAAGATGAAAGATATATTTTAAGGCCTTTCTCAATACCCGCTAAGAAAACATTATTTTCCTAAGGGGTGAGACCATTTTCATATAAGTTGCACCATCCATAAAAATTATAATCTTATACAGTTTGTAATAATGAAACAGGGTTAAATGAAGTAATATTACCTCCAGTGCCTTTGACAAAATGTAGTATATATTGTTATTTTAAACCCTCATACCCTGCAGTTTAAAAAAAATCAGTAGAGAACACTTCCAGAATGAAGTATTACTTTTAAGAAATTTGAATATTTGTATGCTTCTTTGCAGAATTCTCTTTCCAGTATCATTTTTTTGCTCCCAAGGGCTATGACAGTTATTCACTTCAAGAATTTATTTTTTCTTTAACTTCTCTCTGTCCTAGAATGATAGGTTTTTATATATTATTGAAGGAAATATTCATTAATTAATACATGGTCTCATCATGCCACTATTGTTATGCATAACTTATTCAACTGTATTTGTTCAGTTTCTGTAATTTCTACTGCTAGAATACCTTCATCTGTCTGTCTTAATATAAACCGTAATTTGGTTTTGTACCTGATGGATGTTTAGTACCATTTATTGTGATTTGTTTTTATATAAATCAATTTTATCTAACATCATCTCACACTTGAGATAACTGTCATTCTCAGAGCTCTGCCCAGAATATTTTTCCTGTTATGAATTTGATTTTATACTCTAAATTGTAAGCTAAGGTTGAATATTTCCTATCTTTTTGTTACACATTATATTTCAAAACAGAAAATCTAGCAGTGCAAAGCATTGTATGTATAAAATCATATTATTATAGTGTATAGTACCTTGTAATGAACTGCGGTGGTGGTGCTGCGGTAGAGTTGTCGCCTCACAGTAAGACGTTGTCCTGTTCTATTCTCAGCTAGAGCATCTTCTGTGAGGAGACATGCGTGAAGGGGCGTACCTTCATTGAAGGTTGTGCATCAGGGCTGGCACATAAAAATCTACTGCCAATCATTAGCGGACCGGAGTTCCACTGTGGCGACCCCTAACCGGGAAAAGCTGAAAGACACAATAACAACCTTGTAATAGTCACATATTGTTATTCTGAATTAAATTCAAACCTACAGTTATTATCTTATTAAGTAGACATTTTTTTTATTTTACTTTGCATGTGTATTGTGAGTTTAGGGCAGATAAATTGAAGTATCAAAGAAAGCGTTGATAAGTCTTGTTAATAACCCCACAGCATGTATAAGTAATGGCTTAGACCTGTAGCACATTTTGCAAAAAATAATAAAAAGGTAGCTAGAGTGTTATCATTTGGATATAAATTTATTTCTGCTTTTCACTTGTAAAGTAAGTTGTTTTTTTAAAATTTATTTCATTGGGTTAGTAAGAAAACCAATGTTTAAAAAGTTTGTTTAAAAAGTTCTTTTAATGAAAATGGAATTATAGTGAATGTTTAGAAAGAATAGTAGATGTAAAAATTATTAAAACGATTTCTCTGTAGTATATTTGAACAGAGTAATCTATTTGAGCTGTTTAATGATTGATTAATTATTTAATTATTTAATTGGTTGATTAAAGTGGCATTGTCAGCATGTATATATATCCATATATTTTCCTGTATAAACTTGTCTGAGTAAAGGATTTCTCTCAGCATCGACTTGGCGTTATTTGTTACTATCACTTTGGTTTCTCTTTTCTAAGTTTGAGTTGTTTTTGTTTTTCATTTGGATGTACCTCTCACTTTTGCTGACCATAGTCAATTTTCAGTTTTTAACACCCATTAATTCTGTATGCAAACTCATTTATGATGACTGTGAAACTGGACAATATGAATGGAGTTTAACATACTGTAGGCTGTTTTTTTTCTAATGACTTATACCACCATTAGGCCTTTCACAAGTCTGGCTTTTGACCTGCAGTGCCTTCCATATGAGCTGCATTGATATGCATCTACATGCATTTGTTGAGCTGACTGCTGCTACCTCCTAATTTTAATAACATCCCAAAATGGTAACCCTTTATCTATAGCAGAGGCAATCAAGTTGCATTGATCTCTTTTTAAATCTGAGACCCATACCTGCAATCTGTCCTTCAGGTAAGACATTAAACTGAGGTCTCAGCTGCCTTGGGTCTCCCCTAAAAACAGGCCACTAACCTAGTGGGCCTTTTCATGTCAAGAAAATAATATATAAAAAAATGTTTTGCAACTTTGAAAACAATGTACAGTTTCGTAAGAAATAGAGTGATTGTCAAAAATCACTGTTAGCACCTCTTAAGTAACTTTGCAGGGGGGGCTTTGATCACATTCCTCCCTAATGTGGGTGAATTGTTTCCCACACCCCTGGTACTTCTGTACACTAATTCTGGGCACATACTGCTTCAGAATAGGGGAGTCATGTTTCAAAAGTCCACGGTTATGGACTTAGTATACATGTTCTTCCAAAAATAATAGTTCCAGATGTCAGGCTATCAACAGAAGCTCAAACGTCACTGATCCATTGACCTTGCTTTAAGAGAAAGATTCAGCTTCTTACTTATTAACCTCCTTCCCTATCTATTACTTCAGCTCATTGGAATGCCAGTTCAAGCCAGGTCAACATTAACATAAACGGATACCATTCTACTATGCTATTGGGTGAGATCTAGGCAGAAAAGTTTCAAGTTACTGCAATTAAGAATTGATCTTGTCAGTCACCAAATTTAACTGATAGACAGTAGAAAGGCTGTGTACAGTATAATGAAACTGACCAATGCAAGTTTATCTCAGAGCCAAGATCCATCGATCCACACCTCTTTTTCACCATTTTTGCACATGGTGTCAGGGATGTCACTTCAGCAGTGGCAATTATCGAGAGTCAATGTTCACACTGCTGGTTTGCTAGCCTAAATATCTCTTAAATAAAACACTTGAGAGAAAACTTTAGCTATTTGGAAGACTAGAACAGTATTTCATATGTAGTGAGGAAGCTTAAATTTGGAAATTTCTTAATCGCCAAGTGCAGTAAGTCTATGTTCCATGAGTATCCAGACATTCTCTAATCCTCCATCCATATCAGGAGAGGAAGAGAGAATTGCTCAGCAGAGTCATCCTCATTCTTCAACCTGCACGTTGAAGCCAGTAATACCATGTGGACAGCAACAACAGCAAATATTTATGCTGGTTTGCAATGCTTTGTAAGATACATGCAGGTGAATGTGGTGTTACTTTGTTTCAGGTTAGTCTGATTTTTCATTAAGGAAAAAGAAATATAGCATAGTATAACAGCTGCAGAGTCTCAGAAGCAAAATATGCTAAAACCAATCCAGACAGATTTTATTTTACCTGTCTCTGGTTATTTACTTGGTTACATTATTCCAGGAAACCATAATGAGCCATAAAAATATATATTTTACTTGATACTTACACAACTCAACAATAAAAAAAAATACCTACTACAAATGAAACCTGCCTACTCGGCAGCCAACAAATTACAAGCAGAGTAAATCAAAATAGCAGCAGAAGCTATAGCAGTCCCAGTCTACATGCATATCAATAGATTCATAAAAGAAAAACATGTCCGCAACATCTGGAAAATATCATACATCATACCCCTACGTAAAGGCAGAAATTCTTCTGACCTAACTAACTACTGTCGATTAGCCCTTCTCACTCCTATCCAAGATACCTAGAAAAATGTATTCACACCCAGTTGCTCATATACCTCACCAACCATACTCTACTCTTCTTACTCAACATGGCTTTCAGCCTAATCACAGCCTCACTAATGCCCTTTTAAAATCAAACAACAGAGCAGGAGACTCACAATACTGTAGCCAGGTAGGATAACTAACTAAATAAATATATAAATCTGGATCCAAAATATCCCTGAAAAAAGACAGGTAGGCACACTGCATGTCTTAAAAACATTACTAAAGAAACACCTGCTAAATGTCTGGTTGTACTCATGCACTACCCTAGACTAAACCAGCTTCCCCTGTACTCAATCTAAACTCCACCTTCAAAGTTCAACTCCCTTTACTTGAAATTTCTCTACCCTAGTCATATGTATCTAACTATCTGAAGTAGTTACTTCATTTACTCTGCAACCTGTGGGTATCGGATCTGACTTCAGATCCCAGCCGGCAGCTTACCAAGCTCCAAGATCCAAGCTCCTAGCTCCTCCCCCTACCCATAATCCCCTGCTACCAACCACATTACCCCAGATTGTTTTTTGCCGCGGCTGAAGAAGCTTTACTTTTGAAGAGCTTCTGGCTGGGTGAGATCGTTTCTATCTTTTTTCACCAAAAACTTTCAAACTCGCGTGTGTGTGGTAGTAAAACCTTCTACCCCCTTGTCAGTGTTAGTTTTTTAAATTTTTACTGGTACGGTAATTAGTTTTCTTGTCACTCCCCCTCCCCCCTTAGCGTTTGGGTGTGTGTGTGAGTGCTTCAACATGGCGGAATGGCCTAAGGCCATTTTTTCCACATGTACTGAGTGTGGCCACAAGCTTTCCCCAGCTGATGGCCACACTCAGTGCGTTTTGTGCCTGGGGGCAGCCCATCTATCAGAGGCCTGCCAGATCTGTGCAGCCTTTAACCCCCGGGCACTTTGGGATAGGAAGAACAAGCTGATCCTGGTGGGAAAGCTCCCCCAGGAGTCAGCTTCTTCTTCCTCCTCTCCTGTTCATGCACCGGCTGCCTTAGCGGCCTCGGCACCCTCTGTTCCCTCAGCTCAACCCGGGACTCAACCTCCCACTTCAGGTTTGAGCTCTGGGGAAACTAGTGCCTCCTCAACTAAGGAGAAGAGGCACAAGGGTAAGGAGGGACATAGATCCCATAAAAGGCGGGCCGAGTCTCAGCCCTCAGCTCCGCCAGCTAAAATAACTAAATCTCCTTCGGGGGTCTCCGGATCCTTCTCCTCTCTGCTCCATTCACCTAGCTTCTTGCCGGAGTCGGAGGAGGAAGATTGGTCTCCCTCGAGGTCATCGAGGCGGCCCTCCCAGCCCGCCTTGACTACCTCTTCCAGGTCAACAAAAAGCATCTCCAAAGCAGATATGGATCGGATGATGCGTCGGTTCTTACAGACCCAAATGCAGATGAGGGTGCTCTTGCCCCCCCCCCTCTGGGGGGGAGCGCGGCCCCCATGTTTGCCCCAATCACTCCTTCTCTGACTCATTTTCGGATCTCGGAGTCATCGGATCCGTGCCCATTTGGACCCAGGGAATTGTCAGCGCCGATAGCGCTGGTCTCTTCGATGCCGACTATGCCCTCGAGCTTTTCGGATCCGAGCTCTCGGGCTGAGGGCTGAGCATCGGATCTGAGGGAGTTGTATCTTCAGAGCTGTTGGCTTCGGAGCGCACCTCTCTTTTGGCACCGACTGCTTTGGCTCCGACCCCGATCCCTTCCTCGGAGCCGAGGAGATTGCTCTCAGAGGCTGGCGAGGGTGATTCTCCTTCGGCTTTTGAGGTAGTGGAGAGGGTACTGTCGAGATCCTCCAGATCCCGGTTCCTGTGTGAGGTCTGTCTTCCATCATCTGACCATTGGGACAGCCTGCCCAATCCCTCCAGCTAGTTTCTGTTGAGGAACAACAATCCGAAACCCGAGCCCCTCTTTGAGCCCCCGACGAGGGAGGTGAGAGGAGGCGAGGTTCTAAAAGGAGGCACCTGGACTCCGCTCCGTTACTTACTCGATGGACTTAGATGATAGGAGGGTTCCCCAAGCCAAGGTCAGAGATGTCCCCTGGAAATGTTAATGTTATTAGATTGGGGTCTGCCGAAACCTCTGCCCTCCCTTGATCTGTGGATCTGGAGGCATTTGGGCATTGAGCAGGCCCCATCTAAGTCCTGAGTCCCCCCGACCCCCCCCCTGGTGTTTACTACCAGGGTGGTGTGGGAACCCGACGACACTGGAGCCAATACCTAGGCATCCGACAAAATACTGAGCCCCCCACAGATAGGAGGAGGAGGAGGTGGGACACCGCCCCAGAGAGGAGGGGGCCGCCGCATAATTTCAGGTCTAGAGAACCTTTCTCGGACAGACCCGCACAACAGCCCTGAGGACTTGCCCGACTGACCCTCTCTGGAGGCAGTCGGGGGGCGGTTGACGGAGCACCTGTCAAACTGGGAATCCCCTACAACGGATTGATGGGTGCTCCGTATCATTTCCAGAGGTTACTTCATTCCTTTCCTAAATCTTCCCCCCAAAACCAGACACCTCCTCAATGTACCACCCGATCAGAGGGAGGCGGCGGCTTTAGAGATTTTAAAGCTGCTAAGAAAAAGAGCCATCCAGCCTGTCCCCACAGATCAGTCCGGATTGGGTTATTACTCAAGGTTCTTTTTGGTGCCAAAGAAAACGGGGGACCTCAGACCCATCTTAGACCTTTCCGCTCTGAACCTGTTTATTCCCAAGGAAAAGTTCTGGATGGTCACTCTTCAATCTATCCTCCCCCTTCTGCAGGAGAACGACTGGATGTGTTCCATAGACCTCAAGGATGCATACTACCACATTTTAATGGACAGACGATCCAGGAGGTTTCTCTGCTTCCGGCTCGGAGCCAGTCATTATCAATTCAGGGTTCTTCCATTTGGCCTCACTTCAGCCCCCAGAGTGTTCACCAAAGTCATGGCAGTGGTTGCTGCCCACCTGAGACTTCAGGGCATTCAGGTCTTCCTGTACCTAGACAACTGGCTCCTTACCGCGACCAACAGGCATTAGCTCTCGGTAGCGAGAGATTACGCACTGACTCTAGCCCACAACGTAGGCAATTCAGTAAACCTGCAGAAGTCCTGCCTGTGCCCCACTCAAGCCCTGGAATTCATAGGGGCCAGGTTGGATACTCGAATCTCTCGAGCTACCCTAACATCAGTCAGACTAAACAGCTTGTTTTATCAGGTATTAGCCCTTCTCCAGAATCCTTCTCCTCCAGCGGAGTTAGTCCTGAGGGCACTAGGGTCTATGGCAGCCGCGATCAGTCTTTCCCTCCATGCCCACCTGCGAATGCTAATATTGCAATGGACCCTTCAAGTCCAATGGTCCCTCTTGCAGAGTTTACAGGGACTCCCTTCTTTGGTGGTTGCATGCGAGGGAACTCAGAGAAGGGAGGCCTTTTGTGATCCCCCCGGTTGAAGCCACGTTGACCACGGACGCTTCTCGCCTCGGGTGGGGGGGCATTGTTCAGGCAGATCCGTTCAAGGCACGTGGACTCCCCTAGAGACCGCATTGCATATCAATGTCCTAGAGATGAGGGCGGTGCTTTTGGCATTGCAAGCTCTCCATGACCTTCTTCCCCTGGGGACTATTGCGATCCAGACAGACAACATGTCTGTAGTCTGGTACATAAACAAACAGGGAGGAACCAGATCCTACACCCTGTGTCGAGAGGCCATGAGAGTTTGGGAATGGGCGATCTCCACCAACCGCTTTCTGGTAGCAATGCACATCCCGGGATGATCCAACATATTAGCGGACAAGCTAAGTCGGGTGCTCCTCACTCCGTACGAGTGGTCTCTGAATCCATCTGTTGCGAAACAGATCTTCCACAAATGGGGTCAGCCTTGCTGTGATCGTTTTGCTTCTCCTTTAAACACAAAATGCAGCAAGTACTTCGCAATAATTCCCCCCAGAGACGCTCTGATCCATGCTTGGCCTCCCGGGCTCCTTTATGCTTATCCTCCCCTTCCTCTCATGATGAAGTTCATTCAGAAAGCCTGTCGGTTGGGGAGCAGAGTTATCCTCATAGCCCCATTCTGGCCTCGGCAGATCTGGTTCCCCTTTCTGCGGTCTCACAGTGTGACTCCTCCGTGGATTCTGGATCCCAGTCCAGAACTGATTTCTCATCCCGCAGATTGCCCAGCACCCAACCTGGTCAACCTCAAGCTTGCAGCTTGGCTGATACAGTTCCATTAATGGCTAGGACTCCCGGTATCTCATCTCCCGTTAAGGCCATTCTGGTTGCGGCTCATAAGCCATCTACCAGAAAACTTTACAACAGTAAGTGGAAACGTTTTTCCATTTGGGCCGAAGATAAGGGCTTGGACCAATTTACTGTCCCTATCCTGACCATCCTAGACGTCCTCTCATTAATCTTTCAACAGGGAGCAAGCACTTCTACGGTTAAGGTACAATTGGCGGCCATCTCCCATTTTCATGTGGGTGATGGCATAGGTTCCTTAGCATCTACAAAGTTGTGCAAAACCTTCTTACGAGGCATCTTCCTTTTAAATCCACTGATAAAGTCTGAGGTTCCCCCATGGGACCTCACTCTAGTCTTGCAAGCCTTAAGGAGTCCACCTTTTGAACCTGCGGCCTCAATTCCGTTGAAGTTCTTGTCATGGAAAACAGCCTTCTTAGTGGCTATTACTTCGGCCAAAAGGGTTTCAGAATTACAAGCCTTGTGTATGAAGCCTCCTTACCTTATCTTTCACAAAGATAGAGTGTCCCTCAGGACTAACCCATCTTTCTTGCCTAAGGTTGCTTCAGAAGCAAATATAAATCAATCAATAAATCTATCAGTGTTTTTTCCCACATTTCAGAACACGGGAGAATACACATTATACAAATTGGATGTACACAGACAGCTGCGTTTCTACTTGCATAGGACTAGAGAGTTTCGCAAGTCGGACCAGTTATTTGTCTCGTATGCAAAATCAGCCATGGGTAAAGCCATTTCCAAAGTCACTGTGGCAAATTGGATTCATCAGTGTATTATTCAGGGGTATATATCGTCTGGCAAACCAGCCCCGGTTAATATCCGTGCTCATTCTACACGATCTGTAGCCACTTCAACAGCCTTCTGGTCTAGGGTTCCAGTAGACGACATATGTTCAGCAGATACTTGGTCCTCTTCTCATACATTCATTTCTCATTATAAATTAGATGTGATTTCGAGAAGTAGGGCTTCTTTTGGCTCCGCGGTGCTTCAGAATATCCTTCCGTAAGGACCACCCAGGTTCTTATAAGTAGCTGGGGACTCTGTCCCGCAGGTTGCAGAGCAAATGAAGTAACTACTTCAGATAAAGACGTTATGTACTCAACATAACGTTCCATCTGAGTAGGTACTTCATTTGTCTGCAACTGACCCCCCCCTGCCATCCCCCGAACCTTTCGGGATTTTCTGATCACCTTTGCAGTTGATATTTCATGTTTACAGGTTGGTAAGGCAAAAAAAACTATCTGAGGTAATGTGGTTGGTAGCAGGGGATTATGGGTAGGGGGAGGAGCTAGGAGCACAGATCTTGGAGCTTGGTAAGCTGCCGGCTTGGATCCGAAGTCGGATCTGATACCCACAGGTTGCAGACAAATGAAGTACCTACTCAGATAGAACATTATGGTGAGTACATAACTTCTTTTTATATCTCTATCATTAAGAAATCTCATTGTATATTTTCCCACAGCTGTCATTTACACTCTACCCTCTATATACTTTTTCTCCTATAAACCTTCCATTTCCCAGGTAACTACCTCTACCTTTGTTTTCTTTAATACAGATTTATACAAGCTCTCTACCTCAATCTACCCAATGTTTTATGTAACTACTTCTCCTCTTAAGTTCTACCACCTGCTAAATCCCTTGCTGCCTTTGCTACCCTTCTCTGTACTTTCATCTGATAATAACATTGCATAATACATCCACTGTCTATCTGTGTAATTTCTTTGTAACCAGCTATGCCATAAAAATGTATTTCCTTAAATTCATAAGCTACTGTATATTATGTGATGTGTTCTAGATGTATTCACGTAATTGTGTTTTCATGTGAACTTAATGTATTTACAGAATGTGTTTTTTTGTCTTTAAAGGTACTTGCCTAACATGTGGAACCTTTCTCCCAAGGCCTCTGCTGAAAATGGGATTGACACCAGTTGGAACATTCCCATAAACAAAGAAGAATAACTAACTGACTAAATAAATCAATACGTGTGTATATGTATATAAATGTATCTTTACTGTAGCTTGTCTTTTTGAGGATGACGATCCAGTGGGAACATTACTGGTTATCCTAGTGAAAACAAGGATTGTTTCCATCCATCAGGATATAGAAAAAATATATGAAACAATTTTTTGAGCTATTCAAGCTAAGATAAAGCACCAAGCAGTAGTAGTAAGAAATATTTGTAAATTAAACTCCAAACAGTAGTAATAAATAGTTGTTGTGTTGTGTCTTTCGGCTTTTCCCTGTTAGGGGTCGCCACAGCGGAAATCCGGTCTGCTAATGATTAGCAGTAGATTTTTACATGCTGAGTTGCCAGCTCTGACACACAACCTTCAACGAAGTTAGACCCATTCACGCACGTCTCCACACAGAAGACGCTCTAGCTGAGAATAAAAAAAAATCTTGTAGCGATCAAAATTTCTTCACTTTTGAGAATAAAAACAGCTTCACGTTCTTTGTACTAAAACAACAAATCTTGTTGCGATTAAAAATAGCTTCACTTCTTAGTAGCAACAAGTCTTTATTGGGTGAAATTGGCAGATAAGTGCTGTGCTTATGTAAAGAAACTAGAAATAAATCTTGTGTTTATAAATATTTCAAAAGCAAAGAAAAAAATCAACAGTCTATGTAATTCTACAGAAACATAAACATACAATTGTGATTGGATAAAACTTAAGTATCTCTTTAAATATATTAGAATATAGGTGGGTTTAATAGTCCACTGGTTACCTTGCTTCCAACTTCTATGTGATTGAATGGAGTATTTGCAGCCAGAAAATTCAGTAGTCAAACTTGAATGAGAAAACTTAGAAAAACTGGTGTGCTATAAGACTTATAAATGCACCTATGAGGATATAATAATTGGGGTCCGTGTATTTGGTGGTTTTTATAGATACAACAATGAGTACCATTAGGTGTTAACCATCTAATTAACTATGTAGACTAGCTTGTCTAAAACACATACTACACTATCCATTGTCTGTGTGATTGGATAGAGAAAATGTATGTGGGAAATCAGGAAGTAAAATCTAACCAGGTGAAAAATTGAAATGCTGGTCTGCTGTGGATCTTACAACCACCACACGGGAGGACTTTGTAATTTGGGTTATGTGTGATTGGTACTTTAAGAAACTAAATGTTGGCCTTGTTGCTGTACAGCAGATTGTCAGTTAAATAACAGTAATTTTTTTTAAATACACAGGAAATTTTAAATGATAAGGAAAGCAACTCCAGTTAAAAATGTCTCTGTATGTTAAAAGTGAATAAATATAGCTTGTCTGCAGCACTTTGCATTGACCTTATGAGAAACTGATGTCTATTGGATCGGCTGTCACTTTTCTAACTCACTCATATACACCAAAATTAACCAGTACTGGTATACAGGAAATTCTGAATTAAATTCTTTATAAATCAATACATCTAGGCAAATTATATATCATGTCTATAGCTGATGACAGGCAGAAGTTATTTAAGACCAACAGCTGCTCTGCTTCTATAGACTGGCTGTGTGACTTATTATCAAGACATTGGTTTGATGAAAGTGATAGTGGTATTCTAGAGCTCCCCATCTAAAAAAAGAACAACTCCTTTCAAATGGTGAGAAGACTCCTCATAAATTGTGGGATAATAAACTGCATTGGCAGGGAGATACAAAAGTATTGGAAACATCAACACTTACATTTGGTTTTCCTTGACCTAAAAATACTTTTGACCCTATCACGTGTGAAGACCCATTGCAGTTATAAGTTAGATATGGCTGTCTTATCAAATTCATCAATGCAATTGTGTTTCTGCATAATCATATCCTTACCAAGATGATATTTGCTCAATAGCTTCTATTTTATTTTTTTCACTCAGTGTAAGCATTGCTTTAGATTTGTCCCATGTCTTTGAGAATTCTTCCATTGTTTTTGACACTTATACCTTGTCAAATGACCCCTGGATATTCACCACCTTTTCCATGAAAAGTGCTTTTGTGTATAACCCTTGATACCTCCACTTCTCTCTCACATACCTTAGAGCAGATAAACAGTGTTACCGTGTAACATAGAGTTCTAGGAACTATCAGATAAGCAAAAATAGGCATTATGAGAACATAACAACAAACCTTTATGCCTGTCTGCAAAGAATTGATACAGTCTGATTTGGGATATTGGGTACAGTTCTGAAGATTCATATATCTATTCAGGCATATGAAGGCTAGATATAATGCTAAGGAGATTAACTGAAATGCTCTGTAGGTCTGTGCCACAGAAAACATAGAGAATTAAGGTTCAGTATATGTGAATGTCGGAAGACAGGGAGGAGTGTAACAAGGTAGGAAATGAAAGAAGTCAATACAAATGTTATTTTGAAATAGATTACCCTAGCAATACATGAAAAAAGAAATGTACCAAAATAAAGCAACCGCGTTTTAAGTTGGTATGATTTATTGGTTGGACAGCAGTGGACAACTCAAGAAAATGAAAGTTGTAGTAAGAATTTAATAGATAATTACCTCAGATCAAAACTCTATCCAGTATTCAAAAGAATAGATCATGCTGGTCAAGAAATCCTTATCTGCAATTATCATCGTTTCTATTTTTGTATCATTCATTAGTCATATTTTTATGAAATGTATTGCAGTCTTGGTGGCATGACAGATGATAATGAGATGAAAAGGACAGATAAATTTTGCATATTGTGCATTTGATTTGGTACACTGCTATTCTATAATGTAGGTGGAGAACCATTGCTAAATATGCCTGCTACACACCCATAAATTCACTTTAGTAATATTAAATTTAGATATTTATAGCATTTATTGAAAATAAATAGAAAAGCTAGTGTTAAGGGATACAATAAAATGTTATTAAAGGATGTTTTATTTTATGAACATACTAGAGTTTGTCACATGTTCATATGGGCTCCCTGAAAATAAGCCAAATATTTATTAACAAGGAAAATAAGTAGCATAAGTAGCATGTGGGCTTGTATGTTTTAATATACTGACATGTGTGTGTGTGATGACCACCAGAAACATGAGCAGTGCAGCCACTAAAAATGAGAAATAGAGTAATATACTGACGTGTGTGTGATGATCACCAGAAACATGAGCAGTGCAGCTGCTAAAAATGAGAAATAGAGTAATATACTGACGTGTGTGCGATGACCACCAGAAACATGAGCAGTGCAGCCGCTACAAATGAGAAATAGAGTAATATACTGATGTGTGTGCGATGACCACCAGAAACATGAGCAGTGCAGCCACTAAAAATGAGAAATAGAGTAATATACTGAAGTGTGTGCGATGACCACCAGAAACATGAGCAGTGCAGCCACTAAAAATGAGAAATAGAGTAATATACTGATGTGTGTGCGATGACCACCAGAAACATGAGCAGTGCAGCCACTAAAAATGAGAAATAGAGTAATATACTGACGTGTGTGCGATGACCACCAGAAACATGAGCAGTGCAGCCACTAAAAATGAGAACTAGAGTAATATACTGACGTGTGTGCAATGACCACCAGAAACATGAGCAGTGCAGCCGCTAAAAATGAGAACTAAAGTAATATACTGACGTGTGAGTGATGACCACCAGAAACATGAGCAGTGCAGCCGCTAAAAATGAGAAATAGAATAATATAGTGACGTGTGTGCGATGATCACCAGAAACATGAGCAGTGCAGCTGCTAAAAATGAGAAATAGAGTAATATACTGACATGTGTGCGATGACCACCAGAAACATGAGCAGTGCAGCTGCTAAAAATGAGAAATAGAGTAATATACTGACGTGTGCGCAATGACCACCAGAAACATGAGCAGTGCAGCTGCTAAAAATGAGAAATAGAGTAATATACTGTGTGTGCGATGACCACCAGAAACATGAGCAGTGCAGCTGCTAAAAATGAGAAATAGAGTAATATACTGACGTGTGTGCGATGACCTCCAGAAACATGAGCAGTGCAGCCGGTAAAAATGAGAAATATAGTAATATACTGACATGTGTGTGATGACCACCAGAAACATGAGCAGTGCAGCCGCTAAAAATGAGAACTAGAGTAATATACTGACGTGTGCGATGGCCACCAGAAACATGAGCAGTGCAGCCGCTAAAAATGAGAAATAGAGTAATATACTGACATGTGTGTGATGACCACCAGAAACATGAGCAGTGCAGCCACTAAAAATGAGAATTGACCACCAGAAACATGAGCAGTGCAGCCACTAAAAATGAGAAATAGAGTAATATACTGACATGTGTGTGATGACCACCAGAAACATGAGCAGTGCAGTTGCTAAAAATGAGAAAGAAACATGAGCAGTGCAGCCACTAAAATGAGAAATAGAGTAATATACTGACGTGTGTGCAATGACCACCAGAAACATGAGCAGTGCAGCCACTAAAAATGAGAAATAGAGTAATATACTGACGTGTGTGCAATGACCACCAGAAACATGAGCAGTGCAGCCACTAAAAATGAGAAATAGAGTAATATAGTGATGTGTGTGCGATGACCACCAGAAACATGAGCAGTGCAGCTGCTAAAAATGAGAAATAGACTAATATACTGACGTGTGTGCGATGACCACCAGAAACATGAGCAGTGCAGCCACTAAAAATGAGAAATAGAGTAATATACTGATGTGTATGCGATGACCACCAGAAACATGAGCAGTGCAGCCACTAAAAATGAGAAATAGACTAATATACTGAAGTGTGTGCGATGACCACCAGAAACATGAGCAGTGCAGCTGCTAAAAATGAGAAATAGAGTAATATACTGACATGTGTGCGATGACCACCAGAAACATGAGCAGTGCAGCTGCTAAAAATGAGAAATAGAGTAATATACTGACGTGTGTGCAATGACCACCAGAAACATGAGCAGTGCAGCCACTAAAAATGAGAAATAGAGTAATATACTGACGTGTATGCGATGACCACCAGAAACATGAGCAGTGCAGCCACTAAAAATGAGAAATAGAGTAATATACTGACGTGTGTGCGATGACCACCAGAAACATGAGCAGTGCAGCTGCTAAAAATGAGAAATAGACTAATATACTGACGTGTGTGTGATGACCACCAGAAACATGAGCAGTGCAGCTGCTAAAAATGAGAACTAGAGTAATATACTGACGTGTGTGCGATGACCACCAGAAGCATGAGCAGTGCAGCTGCTAAAAATGAGAGTAATATATTGACGTGTGTGCGATGACCACCAGAAACTTGAGCAGTGCAGTTGCTAAAAATGAGAAATAGAGGTGTAGTCTGTGTATAACATATTATGCATTTCTTTCAGTTGAATAACATGATCACTGAAGTTTCAGATCAATTTCCTGCAAGCAATTGTGCATACTTGTAGCATATTTGCATCCCATCATCACCTATGGCATTTTTTTCCAAATATACTATTTTTAATTTAATAAGCAGCTATGCCTACACTAAGGACTCATCTTTCTTTGCACGCAGATTAGGGACTATATAACTGCATCTCTACTATGTAGAAGAGCCTAAGCCAACGGGGACTAATTAAAGCTAAAAATGTATCTTAGTGATGTGAAAAAATGCCATACCCTCCATGACACATTGTTGACTTAGCTAATGATTGACTCAGTAAATCCTGAGAAAGCTCATTACAGACTCAAAGAAAGATTTGATATTATCTGACTCAGTGTATGACTATTTTTCTCCAGTTATTAAGAATGGGTTTCTATTTGCTGCTTAGCAACAACTGCATGGAATTCACAGAATAGTAGTCACTTGAAATAACCATGCACATGTCGATTAGTTTCATTTTCTTTACAACTCATCCACTAAGGCTACCTTCTTCATGATGTTGCATCAGTTTGTATAACTATTTAAGATTTCTATTTTCTTGTGGTAGAGTTATGCAGCTGCAATGCATACTTTGAAACAGCGTTCTTGGGTGGTCTCAGAAGCAGAGTAATTTCAACATGGAAGGATAGTTCCTAGAGTTATGAAATTGTAAGATACATTTATAAAGAGCTTGCTGAAGAACATGTTAAAACTACCTTATACTGGAGTGTCTTTACAACAGTCAGGTTGAAACCCATTAGTTTAAAATTCTTATTTATGATTGGTATATTTGGTTGAATGAACAGGAAAGCTTATACTAGGCCATCCTAAAAGAAAGATGCAGTTTTTAAGGTAGGTTGTGAGGGAGGCTATCAAACAAAAGGACATGTTTTTTCCAGACTAGGTCAGGTGTGTGATATTTCTGATTCTTCTTTTGTATACTGTTTTTAATTGTAATACAATTATGTTCAGGGCTAAGCAATCATCTTCACATAATAATTACTTTCTGACAAATTCCTATATGTCGGAGGCCCTAAGTGACTATCTATATCCAGTTGTCATGCAAATTTAAACTTAGTTTTCTTCTAGTAAGAGTGCATTTATTTATTTGTCTACCTCTCTGTCTATCTATGTAAAGATACAAATAGTACCACAACAGACAATAGTGCAACAAACATTTAGCAACACTTTAATATAGATCAGAAAAGTGCTCCTGATTACCCTTAATAAGCATGTAAATATGTATTTTAAAGCTGTCATTAGTCCAAAGAATAAGAAAAATGCCAAGTAATTTTAAAATGTCATGTGTATTTGACCTTACTCCTCAGAAGTGGCACAGGAAAAGTTGGAAATGAGGTAGCAGGCTTTCAGAGCTGAGAATATGTTTCTCTGTATTTTTTGACTATTGATAGAGAGGAAATTACTGCTTCCATGAAGTTGGCTCCATGGCATGCTTAGGGAAAGCTGTGGAGAAACTCAGAAGAGTTTAAAAATTAGGGAATAAGACATGCCATATTATAAGGATCTATGCATTTAGCCCAAGTTAAGGTTATGAGATGCTAACTATATTAGTTTATTTATTTTATTTTTGACTTATTTTTTTAAGCATGGTAGAACACTGATCCAGTGGATCTCTTTCAGGCTTTACCGTGTAATCCTGTGTTTGATTCATTCAGTCTCTACTTGCAACCTATATGATTAAGCAAGTTACTTAACCAGAGCAGACAACCAGACCACTCCCAGAAAGGTACATGTATACTGAGTGAGCTTACCTAGTTAAAAATAAATACTGTAAAATAAACTCTGAAATACAGTGATGTCTTAAATAGTGAGAATGTATGATAAACTTGAAAACATAATATCTAGTGTTGTAAAGTTTGTATTAATCAGAAATCAAATCATAAATCCAATTTTAATTATGTTGTTTTGTTGCAATTTCTTAGTTTCACATGAGATTAAAGTTTGCTATGAAATGGTTGCTTTGTCTTTAATGTACTGCTGTGTGATTGTTCAGCTA
This sequence comes from Protopterus annectens, assembly GCF_019279795.1. NCBI lineage: Eukaryota > Metazoa > Chordata > Ceratodontiformes > Protopteridae > Protopterus > Protopterus annectens. Next base: position 1,321,405,047 of record NC_056739.1, on the reverse strand, counting down.
ATGTATTTAACTTAGGGTTCGGGATGGTAGGTGGGACGAATGGGTGAATCCTCCCAGCAATATGTGGCTGTATAGTTTGTTTTGTTTTGTGTTAATGAAAAATAGATCATTTATATTTATGTTTGTTTACTGTTAAATAGACTTTAACTTTCATAAATTAAAGATTGTTTTAAAAATATATTTTGTGATATGCTTTTTGTTGTAGAATTTTATTAGTCTCTGATTATATAAGTATTGAATAGTTGGCATTTCTTTGGTTTCTGTCATTGTGTTGTTGAATGTGTTGCACTGAGTTGCTATTGTTTTAGATTTGATCACCTGCCATGAATCCATTCAGTGTACTTTTAGTTGTAGAATGAGGAATATTCCATCAAAGGGATAAATTCACATCACACATGCTTAATCCTGATTCTGCTCTGATACAAACTAAGGATGATAGCTGATTTGAAAAAAGGATTTTTTTTCTTCAGACAGCTTATCAGAGTGTGGTTAGAAACTTAAATGGGGCCAAAGTAATGGCTGAAGCACTTAATATATGGAACAGTTTCATTATTAGTGGCCAACTGGGAGAGTAATTTTAAAGATGAGACTTAGTATAATGTTGCATGTGACCTGGATATCGTGTTTTGGTTCTGATGAATATAATTGTGAACTTTTTACTTTTGAACCAGTTGTTAACAATTTCCAGGCCAGTACTTAGGGTAGAACTTAATGTGACTAGACAGTGGTTAATGCTAATCAGGCCATTGTCTTTTCCGCAAAGAATAGCATGGAGTTTGAAGTTATCCATAATAGTAAAGTAGTTGTGAAAAGGTTGAAAACAGAGGACTGAATATGGAACCTAGGGAAACATCGCATGAAAGGACATAGAGCAAGGGGAGAGAATTAATGTTTACTAAAGTCTGGATGACTGGATGGGTGACCTCAATTTTTCACTAGGAATATGGTGAGAAAATCTATTGAATGGGTGAGGGGGGCACTGCTAGTTTATCACCAGTACTGTGTAACACTTCTGAGCTTCTTGATGGACACTTTTCATCTTAAGCTTAGTAAAATATGGATATGCTTAATTTAATGCGTAAAATAAACATCAGCCTTTTTTTGCTTTAACTAATAATTTGACTTATAGAAATGGCTTTTTGACTAATTTGCACCTTCTTAAATGCATCCGTGAGCTATTTGAACTAGAAGCTTTCATTTTAGTTCGGTTTTCTTGCTTAGAAGACCTACAGTGCTTCTAAGACATTTTTTATGCACAGCTCAATATTGTAAAACTTTAAACAGCACTCCATCTTTACTGAAAAAGAAGGGTGGTGCAACTTCTGACCTCTGGAAAGCAGGAAGTGCACAGAACAGGAAGGAAAAATCAAAATGGACTGTTTTAATAGTTTTTAAAAGTCGTTCTGTTTTTAACTGCTAGAATATTGTAAGTAGTTATTTACTTTTCTAAGTTAAATGTTATTTTAAGTCCTTTAATCGTTCTTATGTTGAATTAATAGGAGGAAATCTTTATAAGGCTATGCACAGAAGGACATATTTTATTGCAACACCATTTGTAGTTTTTTAGCCATGTGCTACAGTTATAACATTAAATCTGTTTCTAATACTTCTTTGCAAATAAAGACTGTAATAGCAAAGAAGGTAAAAGAAATATCATAGATAGCCATGTTTGAATTATTTAATGCTTGTGACAGCCACTTCATAATGTAACACAGTGGCAAATCAGTTAAAGCTGCAGCCAAACTGAATGATAGCCCTCAGACATTTCGTTCATATTAGTTTACTCTAACTTTTATATACTATTAAGCTAATTTTGTAAAGTTGTATTATAAACAAGTTGGATATAGATAAGTAATAAGATTGTATTTTCAATGACAAAAGCAATATACATGCATTATAATAGAACATGTTATGTGCGCCATTAGATTGCATTTACTATATATAAATATTTATTCCATTTTTATTTTGTAAAGAGTTATGATGAATGGTTATTTGACTGATAGCTATGCAATGCTGTCTTGTTTATATTTGTGCTGAGTAACAAATATTCTAATTATTATCACACTTAGGTTAATATAATAGGAGAGGGTAGAAATGCATTAGTATTACATATTACAATAGTGTTATTTCTTTAACTTTAGCTAGAAACATATAAAGCTATGTTTAATTCTTAATTATTTAAATTTATATTGACTAGTAGTTACCACCTTATCCGTGAATTTGCAGTTATCTGCAAACTTGCTGACCAAGTTTGCAGATGACTACAAGCTGGGGGCTTTCATCAATTCCCCAAGTGATGTGGACGTCCTCCAAGAGTGTGTCACCCAAACAAATAACTGGTGCCAGAAACATGGCCTCAAGCTGAATGCCAAAAAATGCATCATCATCCCCTTTGGGTAGTGACATCCCACATATTATCACATTAATAACAAAGTCCTAAGCACGTAATCAGTCTTGATTAATTTGGGCACCCAGGTTGATAGCAACCTGATTTTTGACCACCATGTTGCTTTCATTGTATGGAAAGCTTTCTACATGGCTCACCTCATAAGTAAGGGTATCTCATCCAGGGACAAGGAGGTCATAACATCTGTGTATTCTTCCCTTATAAGGCCAGTTATTGAGTGCAATCCCCCTTTGGGATGTACCTCACAAAGTGCATGCAGCAGCTGGAGATACCACAGAAGTTCCTCACCAGGAGAATCCAGGGTCTCAAACATCTTCCCTGCACAGATAGGCTAAAAGCCCTGTCACTCTACTCAGTTTCATACAGACTCCTCAGAGGTGACTTCTGTCTGGCATACAAAGCAATCTCAGACCTCGCCTTGATGGGACTGCTGCATATCCACAAGTCAAGCTCTACTTCAGTAACCTGCATGCGTGACCTCAACCTGGTCTGTGACATCAATAGGACTTGTTGGTGGGACAGATTTGTGTCCCAGAGACTCCCCCATCTGTGGAATAGAGTCCTTGTGCACACCAGGCAGAGTACCTCATTATCCCTTTTCAAGCGCAACCTGGATAACTGGATGGGAAACAGAAAATACACCCCTGGGATTCCACCTGTGTCCCTGCAGGACAGGGGCTTTGGGTGCTGACTTGTCTAAACATGGGCTAAACTCTTGGCTAGGCTTATAAGGGCCTCAGGTCCAATAGCCTTGTAACTTCCTATGATCCTATGAGCCTATGAATGAAATTTTCTTATACAGTAAGTCTATCACTTAATGTTTATGTGCTGTTAGCTTACATTTTCCTTAATAAAATAAATGTATTATTCTACTTTTATATAGTAGAGACATACAATGAGTGGTTATTTGACTTGTAGTTAGCACCTTATCCATGAATGAAATTTTCTTATATGGTAAGCCTATCACTTAATATTTATCTCTCTAGGCAAATGATTCTTCTTAATTCACATATAATATCTATTAAGTATTTAGATGTTTATATGCTAGAAGTAGTAGCAAAATAGTGTTCATTTTTGACATGGTTTGGTTAGGAAGAGGCTTGAATGGAAATATCATCAAGCCTGGAATGTTATGTCCCATGCTGAAGGGTGTAAATGTTCATTATTCTATGGTTTCTTTTTTGATTTTTTTCTTGTCCATAACAAATACTTATATTATTATATTCACATTCATCATTCATTATTCACAAGAAACAGGCTCTCAGTATTGTACACTAAACAATGTCTATTTTCAAGTGTATTTCCTTGAATGTCAATGGATTGAATAATCCGATAAAGAGGTGTACTCTAAACAAATACTAACACTACACAAATCTGATATTGTTTTCCTACAAGAAACACATTTAGTATCTGAAGATATTAATATACTCCTGTTAAAAGATTATACTGCTTATGTGGGATCTCAGTTCAAATCTAAAAGAAGATGTATTTTAACATTATGGAGGAAAAACATTAGGAACATCTAAAATTATTGGATGGCGGAGTGGTGTAGCATTTGCATTGTTGCCTCACAGCAAGAGGTTCTCTGGTTTGATTCTCGGCTGTGGTACCTTCTGTGTGGAGTCTGCATGTCCTGCCTGCATTTCTGTGGTTTTTTTCCAGGTGCTCCGGTTTCCTCCTATGTTACAAAGACATGTGTCTGGAGCATTTCTCCCCAGGTCTCAACTGAAAAGTGGCTCATTCCAAGTCGGACTTTCCTGGTAAACAAATGATAAATAAATGAATAAAATAAAAATACTCAGATAAAAATGAAATGTTAGGCATAGTAGTAAAACAATTAGAGAAAAAAATACTACACTCTCATAAATGTGTACTGGATACCGGGTATGGGTGTGAATACTGTTAAAAAAACACCTAGCCATTACCACAACATACTGTAAAGGTGAATTATTATTTGCTGGAGACTTTACTTGTATATTATCTGCCAGTGAACTTACAAATAATAAAATAAAAAAAATTTCCTCAGCAGCAAAACACTTGAATAATTACTTAAATTATGTGAATCTGAGAGATGTATCTAACCTAAAAATACCAATTTTTTTTTTGAAATTCACTCATTCATATAGATTTGGAACTCAAGTGTATATAGACAAAGTTTTAGTCTCAAATTTGGTATATTCTAAGATCAAGCGGGTATTGATGGTCTCATGTCCACTGTCTGACAACAATGCCATAATGTATAAATTAACAATAAGCTAAAACAACTTAATTCATTGTCAAAGAATACCTGATTATATTACAAATCTAAAAGACTTTCAGGAATGGTACTTATAAGAAATAAATCAAATCAAAGTCCTTAACAATAATGGGGAAGTTTCTGATTCTATTCTTTGGGATACATTGAAAAAAGTTTTATATAGCAACATTAAAATCTGGTATATAGGAAAAAGGAAAAAATGGGATAAGGAATTAGCAAACTTCCAAATGGAAATTGACAAATTAAAAATGAATATAAAACCTAATGATATAAATGTAAATACTCAGTTTAAAATCTAAACAAGAAATATACAGATATACTTCAACACAAGATTTCCATTAACTTAGAGAAATTTAAACTACATTCATACTTGATAAATCCCAAAAGCTTACATAAAATAGCAATTAGATCAAAATGCATGAAGAATAGTAACCACATTAAGGAAATTATATATAAAGATAGAGATAAAACAACGAAAGTTGCAGACATGAATGACATATTAAAATGCTTTAGAAACTATTATGATGAAATCAACAAATCAAAACCAATTTTAAGCAGTAATACTCTTTAAGATGGATTTTTAAAAGATAATATATGATAAAATAAAATAAGATCTTCTATTCTTCTGCTTAGCACATCACTGGAATTCTCTCCCGCCTCTTATCTGTACCACTAACTGTCTCTCTATCTTTAAAACTTTACTTCACTCACACCTAATCTCACAATGGGAATGCTCTTGCTCTCATCCTACATAACATCCTGCTATAATTCTCTCTCTACTAACATATCTACTAATAGCTCTCTTCCTACATAACATCCTACTATAATACTCTCTCTACCTAACATATCTACTAATAGCTCTCATCCTACTATAATTCTCTCTCTACCTAACATATCCACTAATAGCTCTCTTCCTACATAACATCCTACTATAATTCTCTCTTTACCCAATCATATCCACTAATAACCTCCTTTAGCCCATAATCTCCAGAAGGAATTTGCATTATTTTTTTACACCTTAATTTGTATATAATTGGAATTTTTCACAGGCTAATTTATTGAAACTGTTATTACCATGTATTCTCTTTCTAATGTCTGATTAACTGTTTTGTAAAATGTGTAAGAATTGTTATCCTGTAATCTTGTAATTCTGACATTTATTATACTTGTACTTGCTGGAGCTTTTCTCCTCAGGACTCCATTGAAAATGGGATCCTTGTGGCCCAATTGACTGTCCTGGTAAACAAACTGCAAATAAAATAAATAAATAAATAAATAAATAAACAAATAAATAAATAAATAAATGCTATCGAAAGAACAAATACTTAAAATGATAAGCCCTTCTCCTTTATAGAATTAAAAGAACAAATAAGAATATGAAACTTAATAAGGCACCAGGACTAGATGGGATAATTCCATAATTGTACAAACTAATGCCTGAAGTGAAGAATACATCTAATCCACCTCCCTCTTGGAAATATTCCCTTATTTTTCCCATATTAAAACCAAATTCTGATCCGGTTTCTTGTTCAATTTATCATTTTATATCTCTTTTAAATATAGATTGTAAGGTATTCATGTTGATCTTAGATAAGAGATTAAACTCAATAATTGCTTGCTTAATAAAGGAGATCAAACAATCTTTATAATTAATAGGAAAGCACATGATAATTTATTTAGGTTATTTTCTTCGACTGACATTGCAAATAAAACAAGAATGAATTATCTATAATAAGCCTAGTCATAAGCAAAACATTTGATTCAATTAACTGGTCCTATCTGTTTAGAACATTAAAAAAATATAACTTTTATAATGAATTCATAGCACTAATTAATAATTATGTTATGTAAAAATATTCACTTTCATGTTTAGTCCCTTTAAAATTTTAAAAGGAGCAAAAGAAAGATGTCCACTATCCCCTTTTATTATTTGTGCTTGCAAAAGAACCTTTCACTAACTTCATAAGGCATACTATAAATATAAAAGGCTGTAAATTAAATGAAAAGATTTCCCCTAAAATCCAGTGGTTTGCTGATATTTTAATCACTAGTGAAAATGTTGAAACATTTCTACATACATACATACATACATACAAACAAATATTTCAAGCATGGGCATTAATGGCCTTCTAGCTTGCCAATATACCAAAATACTTGTTCCCATTATAAGTATCCAGGCTGTTATTAAAACTATCTAAACTAGTACTTACTTTACTGTAATTTGATAGTCTGTTCCATGTATCAGCTACTCTGGCAGACAACCAATTAGTATACTTCTCATTCCTATAGAATATCCTAAACAGGTTGTCTGACGATTCTCTAGTACTTTTTGTTAACCCCAAATATTCCCAGAGGTAGTTGCCACTAAATGCCCTATATACGTGAATAAGATCTCCTCTTAGATATCTGTAAGAGACACTGTACAAGTTCAGATATTTTAGCCTTTCATAATAACTTAAATTTTCACATCAATGGATACTCTTGGTATATTTCCATTGTACTCTTTCCAGTTTACTCACGCTTGTTTTTTATAGGGTTTTCATATTTTTATTCCATACTCAAGTTTGTGTCTAATGTAACTAACAAACAATGACTTCCTTATTTTTGATTTTCTAGACTTCATAAAGCTTTTTATACAACCTATAGTTCTATAACTATCATTAACCAATTGGTTGATTAGAAAAACTCATAGCTGAATCTACCCATATACCCAGATCCTTAAATGAGTCTATAATTTCAATCACTGTATGCTGTATTAAATATTCACCTTTCAATGTATGCCTACCAAATCTCATTTGCTTAGTTTTTGTTGTATTTATCAGCATATTATTCTCCTGTGCCCAAATGGTCAATTTAGTCAAGTTATTTTGCAGACATGCCTTATCTGTAACACAAGTAATCAGTTTACCCAATTTCAGGTCATCTGCATATAGATTGTAGAACACCTCAAATGAAAAAGTGAGTCTATGTCAATTATTCGAATGCTTAAAATGTCAAATGTTATATGTTCGAGACCATATGTTCGACATTTCAAGTGTTCAAAGATTGACTTTTAATGGTGCCGTATGGTGCAGAATGGAAGAATTTCCCTTTTCTGCACTGAAGTGCGGTCTCTGAGTTGGTATATTTAACTAGGGGGGGGTCCCCCCACGTGGGTGGGTGCAGGGGGGCTTGCCCCCCCTTCTCGTACTGTTAGTGTATGTTTTTCTTTTTTTTTTCTTTTTTTTTTTTTATTAGGTATTCAAACTTTCAAATGTCAACCATATGGTCTCGGCCATATGCTATTCGACATTTTGGAAGTTTGAATAATTGACATAGACCCTGAAAAAGTTAGGTCTGAAAGATACAATCTAAACAAGTAAGGGCCTAGGACAATCTAAACAAGTAAGGGCCTAGGACAGAGGTCTGTGGGACAACCTGACTGTAAGCAAGGATTTTGCCTGTCCAGTTGCTGTATGATACTTGCCATGCCCTATTTGTAAGGCATTCAGCTATCCATATTATCAAGAGTACATCAATACCTAGTTGTACTAATTTATGGATCAGTGTTATGTGTATGACCCTGTCAAATGCTGAAGTTAAATCTATATAAATTACATCAGAGCACAATGTTTCATTCATAGATGTTATTATATTGTTATAGAACATCATGTTACAGGTTGGAATAGCTCTGTTTTCAACATATACATGCTGATATATGGTTTTAAGTCCCAACCTATCCAGTTCTTACAGTAACGTATCCAATATTACCTTCTCCATTATTTTTCCACAACACGAAAGTAGACTTAAGGGTCTATATGACTCTGGGTTTGGCCTACCCCCCCTTTCCCTTAAAAACAAGGTTAATAAATGCATGTCTCCAGTCTTGAGGGATCTCCGCATATTTATATGACCTAGTGAATAATAGATATAATGGTACTGTAAGTTCTTGCTGAAGTGTTCTCAGGTCATTGTTACTAATTCCGTGTCCTCCCTGTGCTTTGTTTGGATCCAGTTTGCACAGTTCTTTTTCAATATAATCTAATTTGATTCTAGTATATGGGGTTACCTGGATGTCACTAGGACAAATTACCACCCCTTTTGTGGACCCAAACTGTTTTGCGTAAGATTTTGTAAATATATCTATAATCTGTTGTGTCTGAGAATAAACTTTAGAATCTGCATACCGTTTATCAGTTTGTGTCTTTACTCCTTCCACATTTTATGTATCTATAAAAAGGTTTCCTATTATGCTCAATATCTTTATATAATTTGTCTTCAATTTTTTCTTGATCTTGTTTCACACTATGCTTAATCTATTTGTCCATTTCAATTTTCAAAGTTGTAGTTCGACCTCTCTTCCATTTGTTATATTTTTTGTCTCTCATGTTAATCAGATATCTTTTTCTTATGGAAATATATCTGCCTGATATTGTATGGCTAGATCTTGATGTTAAACATTTTTTTGAATTTTTGCACTCAAAACAATTTCTCTTTCAAAACTTTTCACATTCCATCTGCAGTTTTTCCAGTGAACACCTCACTCCAATTAGTTTTGCATAGTGGCTGTTTTGCTTCCATTTAATCTGTAATTAACCTTCTCTGCATTGACTTAGATTTCAGTTTGGCAGAATTATCTAGCAACAAATGAACCTTTATAACCCCATGATCACTGCACATCAATGGTGGTAAAACTTGACTTGAAGTTACAGTAATTTCTTCAGGAACACACACAGTGTCTAGCATGTTCCGTCCCCTAGTAGATTTTTTACAATCTGGAAACAATTGTTCCTGAATATACACTGTGAATAATTTCCTTACTACTGTTGTGGAATCAATATTATTCTAGTCTGTTTCTGGTAAATTTAAGTCCCCAGCTAATATTACTCTTCCCTCCTGGGTTTCATGTAAGAAATGTATGAATTCCTCTAGGTCATCTGCACTTGACTTTGGTGGTCTATACACTCTAACAATTGTTATATGTTCCAGGGTTGTCTTTATTGTCACAGTCACACAGTCTATAGTGTTGGTGTTATCATTGAACATGTAATAATCACAGGTCTCACAGTTATCTTTAATCCCCATCATAACACCTCCACCTGTTTTTTTATTATAATGTCTGTTACAGTAAAAACATTTATACCCTGACAGAACTGGTTTTCTGTCATTGTTCTTTAACCATGTTTTACAAACAATAACAACATCATTCTTGTGGGAACATAGCAAATTTTCCAATGAAAAAAAAATATTATTAATGCTGCTAGCATTAACCATCAGAGAGGCATCAAATGTTGCAATCTGTGGGCTGTTAAATTTTCAACATGGCAAAAATCCTGCCTAGTGTTTGTCAGATATTGCAAAATATCTGCTGCAAAAATTCTTTTCTCTGAGCTAGAAAAATGCACACCATCCTGTCTGAACACATGTGCCCAAACTGAGGCTTGGATGCCCTACACATTTCCATTTTTTAAAACAGAACATTTTCTCCATGCAGGTATTTACCCAAAAACTCTTTTCATTCACAGTGACCTGACTATTCTTTCTATATGTGATTTGTGAAAAATACGCTCTAACACCAGTACACAGCAATGCTATCTAAAAGGGCTGTCAGTTCTCTACTAACAGTCAGAGAACCCTTGTGGGTGAAATCATTTGTACCTACATGAATAAAAACAGAGCCATACTTCCTAACATTAAAGTGTTCCAAGGCTTGTCTCACATCTTCTGTTTTCACTCCTGGCAAACATAACACTATTTGATGTTCATTATCATCTCTGCAAATATACATATCAGTTCTTCTAATAATTTAATATCCAATTACAAGAATATCTTTGCTGGCCAGCTCTGAAGAATCTTCAGCTTCTAATACAGTCATTTCTACTCTATCAATTGTTACGAAGGATAGAGCTTCATCACTATTAGTAATTCCACTGTTTTCATTGTGTATTAAATTCTCATCCAGCTGGTGTTGTAAATCCACAGCTTGATTCATGTAGTCAACATCTGTCTTTCGCCTCTTTTTTCTTACAGTAATGTTCTTCAATCCTTCAAAGTTCAATTTTGATTTCTTCTTTTTCACCTGCATCTTGCCTCTTTTTTCTACCTTCTCCATTGGAAAGATGATACCTTTTTCTGTAGACTGAAGGTTTTCTGACCGAAAAATATCATCATTTCCTGTAACCTGTGTGTTATATAACAAATCAGTTTTTACTATGTATTATCTTTCCTTTACAGTCATTAATCAATTTCTTTTTCTCTAGAACATTTAATTCAATCTATGGACTTCTTCGAAAAACTATCAGGGCTAAAATTCAATCAAAATAAAACAAAAACAGTACTAATAAACAAACAAATAACAGATGGGTTGACTACATTTAAAAACAAACTGGGGAAATTCTCAAATAAAATATTTAGGAATAATGATTGACTCAACCTATGAACAATCAATAACTAATTATCAGCAAGTAATCAACACTATAACAAAATTAACAGAATAATGGAATAAAGTATTCTTTAATTTTGAGAACAGGCTAACTCCAATTAAAATTATAGTATTACCAAAAATGGGGTTACCTGGATGTCACTAGGACAAATTACCATCAGCCAATCATTAACACTCCCCCGTCAAAAGCAATTATAAATAGGTTAAACTCTATTTTAATAAAGTTCATGTGGCACCCCCCCCAAAAAAAAAAAATAGAATCTCCCAACATTGGCGCACTTTAGGTTGGGAAGATAGAGGTATAGCTTTTCCTAACATTGAACTATATATTACATCTATGATTATAAAAACAGTTTACATGTGGCTAGATTCTTCTTTTACCTCATGCTGGAAATCAATTCATGAAAAAATGATAACACAAAATAATAAATAATATAATTGAGCCATTTATAAATATTGATAGAAATGTACTCATATAGATTATAAAAGGTTATTTATTGAATGAAAAACACCAATATATCCTCTTTTCATTTATGAATCAAATTCTTATATTATTTAAAAACTCATTAACTCAAATTATTTATGTAAAGATCTATAAATAATATTATTCCCTGTAGTTTACATGAGCAGATGTATTATATATTATAATATCAAAATAATGATAGATTTGAAGGAGGAATAGGCTTATACAGTAGCATCAATTTTTGTCAGGAAAAAAATGCATTCTGCAGACTATTTAATTGCAAAATATAGCATAGAAAATAATAGATGGTTAGACATGCAAACATGTAAAGAATTTATACAAGATAAAATTAAAGTAACATTCAATACACAAAATACTCAGAGTCCCAAAATTCTAAACCTTATAGCTAATATAAATAACAAAGCATCTAATAGTATTTCTTCATTATCAATCATTTACAAAATCCTAAGAATTGAATTTGCCTTATCTGATAGCTCATTCTGGTCATGCTCAACTAAAATTAATCAAGAAGAATTTTTGGATAAGAATAAAAAATAATATTGAAATCAGTAGCGAAAACAACATCTTCCCTAAAATATTGCATGGAAATTTATACATAGACATTTTCTCACACATCAAAAGATAGCAGTTATATATAAATTAGAAAGCACGAAATGTTGGCGATGTGAGCTAGACCTTACTGCTGATTGGCAACATGTGATAATTGGCTGTAAAATAGTTCTTCCATTTGCGACTGACTTCAGAAACTTTTGTAGAGCATTGTGGTCAGATAACACAGTAACATCTCAGATTCTCTTATATTATTTAAGGCACCTATGCCAGAAATTATACCAATATCACAAATACCTCTTCTTTGGACTATTTTAGCAATAGCTAGAAAAATCATTACAAAAAATGGAAAACAAAGACTACTATCTTATTCAATAATGAATTTATCTGTTTAGCAAAATCAGTATGCAGTAATGAAATACTTACTGTAAGAATGAGAACTAAAAATATGACATAAATTACTAGCTTGGGAAAAATTACAGAGCTTACTAGAAAATTATTAATTATATTAGGAATGTTTTGAATTTTGTTATAGACTTTGTAAATAGTATGTACATAGTTTCATGAGACTGTCATTTAATAATTGTGTAAATGATTATTGTTTTGTTTTAACATCAAATAAAAAGATTTTTTTTTAAAAAGTGAATGCACGTGTGCAGATGAATAAATATTGACCTACAAAGATCGAATCACTGCTCATCCACATCACCTGCTAATTATATATGCCAATTCTCAGACTGCACAACCAACAGGTTCCCATAAATATTACATATTTATGTAGAGTATTTTCTCCTACCAGGTGATGTGGATAACAAATCATACCAACTTTTCCAAACAGTGGCATGCAGAAGCTACTGTTTGCTACTCTCAACACTATTAACTTATCATTAGTGTTTTTTTTAACAATGCTGGTAAGTTTGTAATTCTAGAAATATCCATGAAATAACAAACTTCACTTATTTTTGTAGGTCTTCCACCATGTGTTATCAATATCTTTAAGAATATGCATGTATGCATGTATGTATGTATTTATTTTGTGGAGTAATAAATGTTCTTACCATAACTCTTACAGTTTCCACAAAGCAGTGACTGAATTTGCTCCTCTGTATAGCGTTCTACCCACATTTTGATGTTCTTACACCAAGGTCTGTCCTTTGAAACTTCTAATCTTTTATCAGTTTGTTTACTGAGAATATTACTATCATCTGCATTTGACTTGGTAAGTAAGACTCCATAGTTTCCGCATTGTAGACTGTTACTGCTGTAAGTCTGTCCCTGTCTTTCAACTTCAAATGAAGAAAATGCTGCAGATATCAAAAGTGATTTGTTGATCCTGGCATAATTCATCCGACAAGCATTTCCAGTTACTGTAGTTGCTACACTTGATACAAATAGTGAAGTACTACTACGTCATCTTTTTGCATCTCCTGAGTCAGTTTTCTTATTCACATCAAATAATCTTTGTCCTTCGGATTGTGTATCCAGTCTAATAAGGCTTTGCTTTCAGTTCTGAGCCATGAGCATTTGTTTCACCTCGACTTCATTATTCCTGGCCCTTATTACTCCATGCTGTGAAATTTGAGGAACAATTAACTAAACATTTTAGCAGTATCTACATTTTCCCAAAATACACACTACATTTTACCAAAATTGTAAATTGTGATGTGTAGCTTCTAACAACTCAAAGCAAATTTCTTAAAACTGCTATCTTTACACCTGCATTAGATATTGTATGGTTTGTCAGCATTTGATGGTAAGCCTGATTGGTGAGTATCATGGACTAGCATCACACATGGGACATGTCATATGTAAAGCAAAAGCTAGTTTACCATCTAGAGCCAGCTGTCATATTTCACATTGTCATCACAGCTTTATTATTAATACGTAATAGTTAATTTGAAGTAATAAATGTATTATTTGTATTGAAGATGTTTACAATACATTGATGTAATCACTTTGCATTAACACTGTGTCTATGGCTTAGTAACTAATCACGTCTGTTAAATTTGCATGACCATTACTTTACTACACAATATATACCCCTGAACAAGAATATTTAAAAAGCAGTTTGGAAGGTTTCTATTTTGGAACACTATGCAGTAAAGGTAGCTCAAAATTTGTTGCCACTTCCTTAGGGGAATTCAATGTAAAATTTTTTTTTTTGCAATGTTTTCTTTAGTTCAAGCCCTCAGAAAATGGTTGGAGACCAGAAGTAGCTTAATTCAATATGATGAGTAGTCTTAGGAGGAAGTGCTAAAGAAGAGTAAACTCTAAACACACAGCTGGAAATATATCTGTATTTGATCAGAAATCCTCCATTGAATGGCAAACTTTCCAGTAGGCTGACAGGAAAACTTGTGTAATGGAGCAAATGTGTTATGAATGCACTTTGTACATTTATCAGTCATGATGTTGATTTCTCTGAGCTGAATATGTCATGGCAATGGATTCGTAACCACTAAGTGATTAAATCATAGACTTGGAAAGATGATGATCTCTGTCTCATTGGTAGTGGAATAGAAACATGTGCTTGACCAGCTTGTACTTTGGACATATCCTTATCTTGTTGATTATGAGGCTTTGCTGTTGATCAGTCCTCCTTTACCTCTTGGGTGAGAGACAACTGTGGAGTAGTCATGCATTCTGCCATTAGTGTTTTTACTTGGTTTGAACCTAATTCCACCACTGCTGGCTGACCTGGGCATCTGAGTCACTGTGAGGGTGTCCTGCATTCTCCCTGTGGACTGTGTATGTGTTCCCAAACACATGACAGTTCAGAACTACCATCACTGGCTTGGGATCACCAAGTCCACGTCCCCAGGCCTTATCATAATTGTGAACATGCAAGGCTTCAGTTGCAAAAGAACAATCAGATGACCAGAACTATCATCTCCACACCCCCTGGATAGGTAAGGCAACATAAGCCACTCAATGTATTGTCCTATGCCAGTTTCTTATAGCACTTGAGCTATTAATTAATCTCAGGTCATTTTGGTCATAGATATGCCACTGAGCCAGGGACTAGCTTGTACTAGATTCAGTCTACTCCCTCCATTTCAGGTATCTCTGCAAGCGTACCCACAAAGAAGTCTCATCTGCTGCAAATTACATGCAGGCACTTTAAATACATCACGCCATATTGGTAGAATAGTGCAGAAAGACCAAGAAGGATTTGTATGGTAAAACAACAGCACAAGGTGATCAGAATGTTCAGGCCACAGATTAAGTTATTTGCATCTGTTACCAGTACAACATACATTGAGGAGTCTGCATAACCCCAGCAATGCTGAGAACTAAGAACTCTATAAATACTTAAATATAATATATATTATTAGTTAGTTTCTTATTTGGAAATCTTTCTTTGGGTAATACCATCAGTGTCACATGCTGCAGTTAGTATGTGAACAGTGATAATAGAAAGATGCTGCTTTGTTGAAATAACAGCTTTATGTGCAATGCAGTAATTATACATTGTTCTGGAGTATCCATACTCTAATAGTTTTGCTGAGAATTTATGACACATAGTGATCAGAAGGTGGTGCTAACATGCAATAAAATCAAGTCAGCTAGGGATGTGTATATGTGTGTGTGTGTGTGTGTGTGTGTGTGTGTGTGTGTGTGTGTGTGTGTGTGTGTGTGTGTGTGTCTGTGTGGAATGTGCACATGTGCAAGTGTGCATTTTGGGATAAAAACAGACAAAATGTTTCTTGTAGTTGTACTGCAGGTATAAGTACAAGCCATTTCCAAAGTGCATGTTCAGCTTTGCAGATAAAGGGGCATGTTATCATACTTTGCAAAAATAATGAAAGAAAGAAATATACTAGTTTGTACACTGTTTGATAGTAACATTCCCATTTGCTTTTGTTTTGCTATGGAGTAACAAAAGACTGTTCAGTTGTCATTCTTATGTAGCAATAATATATATTTGTTTGATGCACAGTGAAAGAATACATGGACAATTTCCATATGTACAAAGGAATGAATGCATTTTTGATATATGTTTTTTTTCTCTAGACCCCTAAATAAGCTTTGCATAACAGTGAAAAGAAGGCTATTTTCTTTACTGGAGCTAAAAATAGTGCATATGACTTAACTGCATGTATTTTGATGTTGCCAAGGGCAACCAATGCAAGTATTAGCAACTGCTCTGATAGGTGTATAAAATCAAGAAGAATTGTTGCTAACACTTAGCCAAGTCACATGTGACAGACTGGAAATATCTGGAATAATAGTCTCCATTGTATTCTATGGTGAAAATAAATTGTTAGCTAAAGGAAGTTGCTTTAGTTCATTACTGCCCAATTTAGCTATTTGTTATGTCCAAATATCCACATCACATTTAGCTACTGAATTTGCAATATGTTTAAATATGAGCTCTCAAACAATGCATACAAAAATCACTTATACAGCAGATGCACAACTCAACACAAACTTTAAAAAAGTACTAACAGGCCCCTTAATAGATGTAGAATCAAAATTGAGAATTAAAGAAGGAAAGAAGCATATAGGAAATGCAAGGAATAACAGAAGGCTTATGACAGCAAACTGTATTAAATGAAATATACAGCAACAGCTGGTAATACAGCCCAGAAGTAATAAAGTACAGTTGTGTAAAATGTTACCATAATGGAAGATGTCCTTGCCTTTACCGCTGCAGTATTCATTACGTATGGGATTCCCTGTCATGGAAGCCCGATGTCCGGCTAGTCTACCAAAACCTACCATTGCTTTAAGTTATGCTGAACATCAGGCAAACACTCCTCATGTGGCATAGGGCATAAAGGTGACATTCAGGTGTACCATCCTCAGAACTGATTGCCCCAGTAGGGACACCAGTCCAAGGAAAACCAAAGAGAACCTGCACATCCTGGAAGGAAAAAGACTAGGGGGATGGAGGGAGGGAGAGAATACTGCAGCGGTGAAGGCAAGGACATTTACCTTTATGGTCAGATTTTACACAGATGTACTATGTCCTCACATTCACCACTGCAATTTTCATTATGTGTGGGAGAGTGCCAAAGCTCACGAAGAAACTTGGTAGGAGGAAGCAGCAGTAGAGCCCTCTAAGAAGCCATGAAGAATTGCATTATCAAAACTAGCTCTAGCTCTGGAGATCCTTCCAACTTATAGTGTTTGGTAATAAGACCAGGTAGCTGCTTCAAGAATAGAATTAGTGCCTAGGCCCTTGAAAAAAAGCACTAGAAAAAGCTACAGATCTAGTAGAATGAGTCTTTACATAAGAAACTACAAAACGTGTAACAAAAAGAAATAGGCCTTGAAATCCAAGTAGAAATAGTTTGTTTGGAAACAGCCAATCCTAAAGACCTAGGATGAAAGGAAACAAACAACTGATCAGATTTCCTGATAGCTTTAGTCTTATCCAAATAAAATCTGAGCTGTCTATGCACGTTCAAAGTATGCAGCAACCTCTCACTATCAGATTGCACAGAGGGGAAAAAAGTAGGCAAATTAATGGAATGATTATGTGACAACTCATTATGTACCTTAGGCATAAAAGAAGGATTAGTACGCAAGGACACCCTGTCATCATGGAATGTCAAAAAAGGCAGACAAGCCATAAGGGCTTGGAACTCAGACACCCATTTGGCAGAATTAAGCGCTTACAAAAGAACTGTCTTCCAAGAGCAATGTTGTAAGGAAGCTGAAACAGCAGGCTGAAAAGGAGCCTGAGTCAATTTCTCCAGAACAACATTAAGATCCCAGGGAGGAGGAGGAACATACTTCCTGGGAGGTCTAAAATTAAGGACGCCTTTAAGAAATTGCTTAGCCTCAAATCTAGAAGCTGAAGGAAGAGTTAAAGGCAGACAAACAGAAAGAGCTGATAAGTGAGCCTTAATAGAAGAATAGGCCCAATCAGCATTGACCAACTCACGCAAATAAGATAGAACCAAAGGAACATCCACAGTAAGTGGGTCCAGGTTACGAGAAAGACACCAAATAGAAAAGTTCTTCCATTTGGATAAGTGGGATTTCATAGTAGTAGGTTTTCTGGCCTCCTGCTGGATCTACAACACATCCTCAGAGAAAAAGGTGTCTATGAGGAATCCAAACCTTATCACCCACAGTGTCAGTTGAAGTGTGGACAGGTGGGGATGGATGAGAGATCCCTTGTTTTGTATAGACTTAAACAAACCAGCAGCCACTTCCCCAAACAAAACTTTATTATCCAGAGGAGCATCCATCAATTTAGCCTTAATATCATCAGATAAAGGTTGAAGCCTAAGCCAAGAATACCTCCTCATTACTGAGCTAAAAACAACAGCCCTAGAAGAGGCATCTGCTACATCACAACTACATTTGATCAAATGAAGAACTACGTGAGAGGAAGTCCCTAGCAAGGAAAGAGCAGAAGATTTACTCTCAGAGTCTGGAAGATCAGAAAAAAGCTGACAAGTCTGAGAAAGAAGAGCTACCACATACCTAGATATATGGGTCTGATAATTAATTTCCCTAAAGGCTAGGGTAGCCGAAGTATAAAACTTCTTACCCAGCCTGTCCATGGTTTTGCTGTTCTTGTCAGAAGGCAGTAACTTGGATAAATGACACAACTGAGATGGTTTATCAGAGGCTACAGACACCAAAGAAGGGTCAGCAGCAGGGCATTTGAACAAAAAGGAACAGTCTTCAGGCATGATATAAAACTTATAAGGTTTCTTGGGAGCAGGAGGCAGAGAATCAGGCATTTTAGAGGCACTAGAAAAAACATCCAGTAAAGCAGCCAAAACAGGAGGAATAGCCACAGGTTTAGGAGATTCTATCTGCAGTATCTCATAGTACCTCTTGTGGATATCAGAGACCTGAGCACAATCCTACTTAAAAAATTCCATCATCCTAGAGATCGTGTCCCCAAAGGAAATCTCCTCAAAAGGAGTATCAGGACTATTAAATTCCTCCTCCTCTGACCCATAGTCCAAAGGAGAAGGAATCCGATTAGAATAAATAAGGGATTCTTTATCAGAATCCAACCCTTCCTCAGAAGAATGCAGTTCCCTGAGCCTTTTAAGTAGAGAAGAGGACCAAGGAGGAGAAGGAAACAAACCATCTTGGTGAGGCCTTAATGACAGTAAAGCATTAAACAACCTCTGAGTAAAGGCCTGCCACTCACTTCGTGGATCCCTAGAAGGAGAAGAAACATGTTTAGTTTTTTGTTTCTTTTTTAAGGGAACATCTGCCCTAGAAAACTGAGAAGGCTCTGACTCAGAATTGCATTCGACAACCATAGTAGGAACTTCTTCTCTAAGCAGAATCTGCTGAACCTCTCTTAACCCCTCGGAAACCAATCGACCGTGGTTCCCCCTGAATGTCCAAAATGGATGCCTGCAAAGCCTCATTGGATGTGCTGCCCACCAGATCCTCACTGGCCACCAAGCTGGACATGGCAGAGAAATCTGACAACACAGCCAGATGAGCCTGTGGGTTTGTAACAACCTCAGGAGAAATGCCCGGCAGAGGCTGGACAGGTGAAGATTCCAGTCTTACATTTTTCACCTTCTTCTTCCCTGATGGCTGACCCTCAGTGCAGAAGTTCCTTCCATAGTATCTTTAGTAAGAAGCTTAAGACGTTTGGTTCTCAAGATACAATGAAAGGGAAGAAAGTCTACTACAAAGGGTCTTTGGGACAAACGCCTGACAAATCAAACAAGATGTATGGTCGTGAGAAGCTCCTAGGTAAAAAAGGCACTTATCATGGCAGTCTTTATGGGGATTGTTTCCCACACTGGCATTTACCCTTCCTGGATGACATTAACCCCAAACAGCACAAAATAATTCAAGAAAAAGAACAAAACCCCAACTGGATACTTCCCTAATTTATATATACAGTATATGATATATTAACTCCACAATCACAAAATATAAAGAAAGGAGACATCTCCTAAAAGACAGGAAAAGCAGAAGGTGCACCCCAGAAGTAATTTTCTATGGAATACCATGACCAGGGAGTTCAATATTAACTTAATAATTATTGGTGAACTGGTTCCTTATCCAGTTTGCATTCCATGAGAAGTAGAGAAGCTGATAATGCCCTTCGACAAATCTAGAAGGAATGCAATGAATGAAAATCACAGATAGTTAGTTTTACTTCAGTGACACACAAAATCTATCAAAGGAAAGTGTCAAGTAAATGGAGTACTGCTTGGAAAGAGAGCTCAAGCTGCATGGATTCATAGCAGGCTTATGTAACATACTGGTTGCTGCTTGATGTCTAAAAGAGACGGTTACTGATGTGTCTAGATAGCTTAACAAAGATATTTAATAATCCTGTATGAATAATTAAAAGACAGGTTAGCTTGGCAAAAAGTAGATTGTATGGATGTGTATGTGTGTGTGTGTGTGTGTGTGTGTGTGTGTGTGTGTGTGTGTGTGTGTGTGTGTGTGTGTCTGTCTGTGTGTCTGTGTGTCTGTGTGTGTGTGTGTGTGTGTGTGTGTGTGTGTGTGTGTGTGTGTGTGTGTGTGTGTGTGTGTATGTTTGTGTGTTTTTGCTGGGAGTGGTGTTGTTAAGTTTCATTATTAAAGTGACATAAACAGGCATAGCAATCTGAACTTTGAGAGCTAATGGTGATGTACAACTGTGTCCTTGAATTGTATACAACTTCTGATGTCTTTGTAATTGAGAGTGTAAATATGTTTGAAAGGGTATCATACTACTGATCAAATGTTCAGTTTATCAAAGGATTTTCTGGTTACAAAACAGAAGCGATTGATTCCATGTTTCTTCAAGTACGGGAAGACTTGAATTGTATAGTATCAAATATTAGGTTAGTGGGAGTGGGCAATAATGTTGAAATTTTCATTTATAATGAAAGTTTTGGCACTGGGGGCTAGTGTTTGGGGGTTAGGCATAGAATGAGTGGTAAGAATGTGGGTAGATGTGTTGATATGCTTGGACACTTGGAATATGTGTGTCTGTGTGTGTGTGTGTGTGTGTGTGTGTGTGTGTGTGTGTGTGTGTGTGTGTGTGTGTGTGTGTGTGTATGTATATGTATACATGTTTGAGACTTGTTTATGGTACTGTTTGCCAAAAGGTGTTAAATACTGTAATTTCTAGCACTGCCAATAGGAGTAGGGTTAGGGGTACCAAACACGCTTTCCATAACAGTACCACTATTCAGACATTGTGCATTTGTAAGTTAGCGGTCTTTTTTGTTATTTGTGACACTGATCAGAGAATGATCCTGTGTGGTTTCATTTTGTGATCAGTGTCATATTGTACTGTGTTAGGTATTACTGACAATTAATAATATACTCATCTGAAAACAATGAAGACATCTTAGGAACAATGTAAAGTCTGTCACCTTTAAGCCAGGTCTAAGGGCACACATTACACTAAGGGGCTACAGTAACTGTTCCTTGCTTAACCCCCCCTTAACTACTTAACAAAACATGACCAATGACATACCATATAGTCGAGTGCTGTGGATATATCTCATTTCAGGCTTCCATGCTCTGTGCAGCCATATTTTTACTGTTACATGCACGGTTTATGTATAAATATTCCATTCATTGCAGTATTTAAGCTTAGGTGCCTTAAACATGTCAATTTGTTATTTTCAAAAAAAAAAAAAAGGAAAAATGGATAACAACTATATGAAACCAACTCATATAACATATCTCTAATTTGTAGATTCTACTATGAATCTTTTCTCCCTGGGCCTCTGCTGAATACAGATCTGTACAAACAGACTTTCTTGGTCAGCAGACTTTATACATACATACATACATACATACATATATACATAAATAAATAAATACATAAATAAACATCTGAAATGCAAGAGACATTGTAAAAGGATAGTAAGGGATGTAGCAAGGTTGAATGTATGGCAACTTAGATTCCGTGGAAGGAAATACATTGAATGTATGGCAGTGTAGACTCTCTAGAAAGAAATACAAACATAAATGTGAGAACACAAAGAGTAGACATTATTGGGACAATACAGTTTATATAAAATAACACATCAGTCTGAACTGGTCATAGCAGGTAATATTTGCATAAGAAGCAAGATATGAAGACAGTAAGGCATATTCATTAGATGCTGAAGTTACCATGGAGATATGTTAACAGAAGAAAGCAATACTTTATTAATCCTACTAAGCATGCATTTGCTGAGAACATTCTTTAGTAGTACTGTGTGTGGTTCTGGAGAATACATATTCAGAAGGATATACATATGAAATCCTGTACAGCTGCAGAGATGATGCTTAACTGGCACATTAAACCATATAAAGAACAGTAATGATTGTTTCTGCATGATATTTCCCTCTGTGACTGCCAACCATCATTCCCTCCCACTATGAGTTATAAGCACCAACTGAGGAGAATGCCAACTGGATTGTGTCATCATCCCGACAGGAGGAGATTGTGCCACTGACTGCATCTTCCCCTCTGTGTGTCATCAAGGATAGGAAATTTCCTTTTCCCAATGGCCTAAAGTCTGGCATTACATCCCCTCAGACCATGGCCATCCATTTTGTAGGACTGAACCTTGTTCCTAGGCCAGGGAATTACATGGCAAGTCTGTAGCTATAGCTTATTCATTCCAGCTATAGGCTATAAGGGCACATCTATTAATCTCTAAAGAATGATTCTTTCTAACCAGCCAATGTTGTTGTTGTTGTGTCTTTCGGCTTTTCCCTGTTAGGGGCCGCCACAGTGGAACTCCGGTCCGCTAATGATTGGCAGTAGATTTTTACGTGACGAGTTGCCAGCCCTGATGCACAACCTTCAATGAAGGTACGCCCATTCACGCATGTGTCCGCACAGTAGATGCTCTAGCTCAGAATCGAACAGGACAACATCTTACTGTGAGGCGACAACGCTACCGCAGCACTACCACCGCAGTTTTTCTAACCAGCCAATAAGAATTAAAAAAAAAAAAACTTTCTTTTATTGGGTAATTGAGATGCAGATTTAAAATTAATGGGACAAGGTAGCATGTTGTCCCCTTTGGGGAAGTAGATAATGTTTTCTTTTCATATATATTATGGCAGAAACCCCCTAGCACATGTATCCTGGAAGAAATTTAACAAGTGTTTCCCCAAATAAATTTTTAAAAGCTTTACAGAATCTGTCTTCATAGCATTAGGCCCTGCTAACTTCTCAGTTACCAAAGAATCCAGATCCTGCAAACATGGAATGTGTTTATTCTACTTGCTATGTCAGTGGCCAGCATCATGTAAGTATGTAAGGGTAATTGGTGGTCTGCAGTTTATTTACACATCAAGGTTCCTGCAACCAAAATTCCTTTATTTTTTTTGTTGCTGATGTCTGGCAGGGAGCAGGACTATTCGACCCCGGACTGTTCGTCCCCCAGACGTTTTGACCCCAAGACATTTCTATGCAATTTCATCTATAAATTTATATGTATTGTATATGTGATTTTTTTGTGGACAGTTCGACACCAGACTATTTGACCCCAAATATATTCTAGTAAATACTTTATCATTATTCATTTATTTATTTATTTTACATTTGTTAACCAGGAAAGTCCGACTGGATACAGGTCCATTTTCAGCAGAGGCCCAGGGAGAAAAGCTCCAAATGTACAAAAACAAGTGTAAATACAATGAAATTATTACAATGAGTTATCACAAAACTGAGATTTATTTAACGAAATGTACACACAGGTGCATGTTTTTCTCACATACACATAGCAAAGGTTGGAAGCAAGTAGCTGAGAAAGAAATAGTTAAAGATTTCATCTGAAAAAGGAAAACACATATATTAAGGTGGTTATCTTACATGGTGTAGTGTTAACTTTAAATCTTTCCAGTAGGTGGGTGATACACAGAATTCTAAACAGTTAAAGAGTCAGAGTTTTATTCTTGTAATGAAGTTCTCATTTATGAATTATGTTCGAGTGGGGGTTAGTCAAGGTTTGTACAGGGACAAAGCCACTGCATTTTTAGGTATTTCCTAAGGGATTTTTTGAATTGGGATAAGGAGGGGTCAGTGGTGAGTTCAGCAGGAAGTAGGTTCCAGTTTTTACCAGCAGAGTTGGAGAATAGTGATTCACTAGCTGAATTGTTGATTTTAACAGTTTGCACTAGCAATTTTTTGGAAGAGCGAAGGGATTTTAGGTTACTGTTGGGGCTAATAATATTTTTCAGTATGGGTGTACTGTCTGGTTGGTAGAGGATTTTGTGAACAACTATTAGTTGGTTATATTGCAGTTGATAGGGTAGTTCAAGCCAGTCTAACGATTGAAGGTTAAGGCAGTGATGGGTTCTATAAACTGACCCTGTGGCAAATCTGGCAATATTATTGTAGCACCTAGTAAATTTATTGAGGTTTGATTTGCTTAGTTTTACGAAGATGGGTGAGGCATAAAGAAGGGTCAACAGCAGATGTGTACAGGCAATAGCAGTTCTAGCAGATGGGGTTAGGAATGGTTTAATCCTGTATAAATAGCCTAATTTTTTATTAACTGTTTTAATAGTGTTGTCTATGTGAGCTTCAAACCTGAGGTTGTTGTCGATGATCACTCCCAGTAGTTTAGTACTAGGTTCTGGGGAAAGTATGGTACCATTGTTAGATATTATGGTGAGAGGTGGTGAGGGGACCTTGCAAGTGGGGGAGAAGAGTAATAGTTTGGTTTTATTTGGGTTTAATAGTAATTGGCGACCAGTGAGCCAGTTCTCTACTTTGTTGAAAGTGATTTGGGACAAGGACTGTAAATCTGTGGGGGAGATGGCAGAGCAGATTAGGGTTGAGTCATCTGCATACTGAATACAAGTTGCATTAGGGATGACTTTGTACAGGTCATTAATGAATATGGAGAATAGGAGGGGACCTAATATAGATCCCTGTGGGACTCCAAGGGTGACAGGTAAAAGGGACGATAGGTTATTCTTCCATAGTACACCTTGTTGTCTGTCACTTTGGTAGGAATGAAACCAGGTAATTGCTAGGTTATCTATGGAGAGTGATTTTAATGTGTTTAAGAGTAGCTGATGATTTACCATATCAAATGCCTTGGATAGCTCAAGGAAGAGGGCTGAGGAGAGCTTGTTGTCATTACGGTTTTGATTTATTGTATGGGAGAAGGAGAGAAGGTCTGAGGTTGTACTATGGCAAGGTTTAAATCCATGCTGGGAGGGAGCTAGGAGAGTGTTTTGATTCAGATAGGCAAGAAATTGATTGTGGATACATTTTTCCGTTATTGTAGCCAAGGGAGACAGAATGGCTATAGGCCTATAATTTGAATGTTCAGTGGAATCTCCCCCTTTATGAAGGGGAACAATGTGGGAGATTTTCCAGATGTGGGGGATATAAGCTTTGTGGATAGTTCTGTTGATTAAAATTGATATGGGGTATGCTATTTAATTAGCGACTTTTTGGAGATATTCTGCAGGTAGTAGGTCTGCTAAAAGGGTGATGGGTTTAAATTTTTTAAGTAGGGACTTAATAAAAGATGTTGGTACTGGATCAAACTTAAGGGGGATCTTATTATCAGGTGTGGGGTTGGTGGTACTTGGGGTATAGGGAGATAGCTTACTGGCTAGGGATTGCATGGTTTCTGTAAAGAAAGTGTTAAAGGTGATAGCAACAATTTTAGGATGTTGTTGGAGGGTAGTTAAGGGGGTAGGGGTAGTTAACTGGCCTGGGTGGAGAAGTTTGTTTATGCCTGACCAGAATTTTTGAGGTTGATTTTGATGCTTTTGTTGCAGATTACAATAGTAATTATTTTTGTCCAGCATAATAGACTTCTTTGTATCATTTCTCAGCTATTTATATATAAGGTGGTCTTTTGGGGACTTAGTGGTTCTCCAGGAGGTCCACCCTTTGTTTCTGCTAATACGTTTTTGTCTTGTATCATTGGACAGCCATGGTGCTACTTTGTTATTGGTTCTGATAGTGCATGGGGGAGCATGGTTATTCAGGATAGCAAGAAATGTAGAGTTAAAGTATGAGACCACTTCATCTAGTGGAAGTAGCCATAGTTTGGAGCAGTCACGTGTTAAGTTCATTCTGAAATTTAGTCTGAATAAAGTTCTTACAACTTCTAATGGTTTTAAAGGAAGATTGTTGAGTGATGTCATTTCTTTTTCTGATTATATAGGTCAGGAAGTGATCACTAAAGTCCTCAGGTAGGGTGCTTGTTTTATATATCTGGGGTAGGTTGTTTATTAATATCCAGTCTAGGATACTTTCCTTTTTGTTAGGCTTATTGATTCTGGTTGGGGAAGATATCATCTGGGAGAAGCCATGCAAATTTATATGCGTGAAGGGGAACTCTGAAGAGCAAGTATTCAAGTCGATATTAACATCCTTGAGAATAATAGTTTCCTGGGGGCAGTTAGTGGAGAGCCATTGGAGGATACCCTCCAAGGTATTTGTGTTGTCACCTGGGGGAATATAGATACATGCAATGTTTATAGATTTGCGTTTGTTGAGTTGGACCTTTGTAATGAGTATTTCTGCATTGTTAGTAAACAAGGCATTTGGGGTACTAGTTTTGGATACTTCCAGAGTGGATTTATACAAGATGGCTACCCCCCCTTTCTTAGAGATGCGATCAAGTCTTAATATATTGTACACTAGGGGTATAATCTCATTATCAATGGTAGTAGGCTTGAGCCAGGTCTCGGTAAGGCATAGTATATCAGGGGAGTCGACATCCAGGAGGGTATGTAAATAGTGAATTTTCTTGTTTATACTTCTAATGTTTAGGTGACACACTAGGAGTGAGTTGGGGGCATTATTTGAGTTTTGTAGGCTAGTATGGGTGTTATTTGTGGGGCTGATAGTAACAGGTGGGGTTGGGCCTGGATTAGGGTGGATGCCAGCATCCACTATGAGGTTAGGTAGTAATCTAATAGCAAGTTTCTGGAGTTTTAATAAGAGTTTGTGGTAGTATTTAGTTCTAGGATTAATATATGAAGCACGGATTGGGATGTTGAGTTTTTGCATTATAAGAGTTTGATGAGAGGTGGGGTAGGCGTTGGTTAGAATGATGTGGCTGATTAGAACTACTGGTTTTGATTCTAGGGTAGTGGGTGCCAGGGAGGTGTTGGTATTCATAGGCTGTGAGAAGATAGAGAATTATAAGTGGGGGTATTAGGCAGTAAATAGGATTAGAGTTTGAAGATTTGTTAAAAGTATGTGGAGGCATTGTAGGGGTATTTGAGTAATGCTTGTTTAAAATAGAGTTGGGGTGATTATAATTAGCATATAGTGAGAGACTGGAGAGACTATGAGTATTAGGGCTGGGACATGTCAATGATTGGTTAATGCTGATTGATTCTGATGAGTGGGAGGGGTGTCAGATGAGGGGGAGTGGCAAGGTGATAATAAATGTAGGACAACTGGGGGTGGGTGGGAATTCGGGGCAGGGTAGGGGAGCAGAGTGAGCCCGCAGGGCTAATGGAGTGGGTAGAGCCAAAAGAAGAAGAAGATTGAGAAGAACAATCAGTGGAGTGCTGAAGTCTGAAGGTAAGTGTGTTGAGGTATATAAGAATGTAAGAGGCTTAAAAAAAGATAAAAGTGGAACAATAATAAAGAGATGACTAAGAACTGTGTTAGGGGGATTCGATGAAGAAGAGGTAAAGGGATTTAGAGACCCTAAAGCTAATAGTATGGAGCCACCTAATAGGCAGGTGGGGCACTTGGATGCACTAATAGTATGGAGCCACCTAGAGGGCAGTGGGCTACTTACATGCAAGCACACTACTGGGGATTCCTATGAAGCAAGGCAAAAAAGCTAAGTCAAAAGATGGTGCCTTTCTACATCAGGCTTTTTGATGCATCTATAATTAAGCAGGAGTGGGAGGGGAGGTGTGCAGGTTCAAGGTGGGGGAAGGGATAGACACAAATTAATGCAAGGTTGAGAGTCAGAAAAACTGGACTAAGCCAGCTGCTAAAAAGAAAACAGGAAAACCAAGCTAAGTTAATTCCAGGTCAGTGTGGTACAGTATTTACCTGTTAATTTTTCATTGTAAATATATATATTTTTTACTTTAATATTTTTATTTAATTTAATTATTACATTGGTTAGTATAAATATAACGCATAAACTTTTAGCATATAATAACTAGTGTTATGTTTTAACATATTATGACTAGTGTTACTTTATAACATACTTTGTAACATATTTTTTATAATAAATTAAACATTTTTTTTATTTTATACTATGTTGATATTTTAATCAATCTATGATGTATTATAAATAAATTATTTAAAAGTAAATGAAATCAGTATGATAATGGGTTGGATATTTTAAGAAAGATTTTATGCACACATACACACACACACACACACACACACACACACACACACACACACACACACACACACACACACACACACACACACACACACACACACACACACACACACACACACACACACACACACACACACACATATATATATATATATATATATATATATATATATATATATATATGGATTCACTTTATATCCTCGAAATACTGAAATATCGAAATTCAGTATTTCGAGTCTATAAAGTTGAAACCTGAAAACAATGAAAACTCAGAAGTGCAAAATTCTAAATCTCACACACTGGAGATTTTGAATTAGTGCTTCTACTCCACACACACACACCTTCCTCCCCACACACAAACACAAGCTCTCTTGCCCCCCACACCCCCCTACTTAAATATTCTAACTCCGAGGTTGCACTACATACAAACACACACAAAACACCACCACACAAGCTACATTCTCCTTGCACACACACATCACAGCAACAAAACACACTAACACACACCACAGCCCCTACCCAAAACCCTTAACAAATAAACACTTACCTGAATCCACAACCACAGCAAAACATCGGAAGCACTAATTCAAAATCTCTGATGTGCAAGGTTTTGAATTTCGTGTTTCTGAGGTTTCGATGTTTTCAGGATTCCACTCTATGGGCTCAAAATACTGAATTTCGATATTTCAGTATTTCAAGCTTCTAAAGTGAATATATATATATATATATATATATATATATATATATATGATTTTAATAGAAAAATGATTGGCAGTATATGTGTAATTATGGATCTCGTACCTCACAATTTTTTTTTGTTTAAAGACCGATATTTTCATAAAAAAAGGAATAGCTATGGACACAGTTGTAGTACTGATTTATGCAATTATTATTTAAATGTGTGGTGTTGAAAAAAAATGTCTAATTCTCCATCAAGTAAGTACATATATGTGTAGTGTTGTTTTGTTGATGACTTTTCATTTTCTGGTCAGTACAGGAGTCACAGCTGCAAGAATTTATAGAATATTTCTATTTTACAACAGTTTGCTAACTAACCCGGATGTTTACAGCATTATCTAGTCTGGAGTTTCTGTTCATTGATTTATTGCATATATGTGATTTTACATTTTTATTTTAGGTTATATTTGTAGGAATACTTTATTTTTAAAATGCCTTAATTGTATTTTTATTTTAAATTTTATTTATTTTTATACAATGTTAATTTTACTGTTATACGGTAACTCCGGATTAGTTAATGCTGCGAACTTCCGGATGTTATTGCTACTGCTTATTTCCTTCTTGTTTTTGCAGTTATTGTTTTTTTTATATATAATTCAACTAACTAATTGCATTTTTTATAAAGTAAGTGTAGTCGAAGCACATAAATTGAAAAGAAAAAGACTGTCAAAACCAATTTTAAGAATGTTTAAATAGTCTTTCTTTTTTATTTATGCTTTGATGTGCTTCAGCTTCACTTACATTATTTTTTTATTTGGGTCCAATCGTCCGGGGTCAAACTGGTTGGGGGCGAATCATCTAGGGGCGAATCGGCGGGGTCCAAACGCCCTGTACCCGTCTGGCAGGTTATTAAGACCAAATGATAAGACTACATTAAAACCAAACAAAAAAAGAAGAGCCAGCACAAATCCTGTTGGAAAATAAGTGTATTAAAGAATACACATAATGTACACCATAATAACAGACTGCATATACATATGCAGAAAAAACAAATTACACAGACCGGTTTCGGCTAAGCAGCCTTCTTCAGTGTAACAAAAATAATAAAGACCATTGCATTCAGAAGCAGCCCATAAATATATAGGCGTACAATTAGGACAGAGACCAATTAAAATAACACACAAATTAGATAATAAAAACTGTTCATTTAAACCTGGAGGAAAAAGCCCACCCAGTTTAACAATCCACTTTTTTCTTTGATGCCTAAAACTTGATGTAAACCAGCTAGATCATTGTTTTTATGCACAATACAATCAGTAATAGTAAATTTAAGTGAACCAGTCTGATGATTACAAATATGCTTATACAGTGTACTAGTTTGCTTATGTATCCTAATATCACTCAAGTGGTCACTAATTCTAAGCCTGAAAGGCCTGGAAGTTTGTCCCAAATAAAAAGCTTGACAAGAGCAACTAGCCAAGTAAATTATCCAAGTTGAGCTGCAATTGCCAAAAAAATCTATGTCATAAACATTTGAAGTGTTTTTACTAGAAAAACAAGTGGTTTTATATATGTGTGAACAACTTGAGCAATGACCACACGGATGACAACCTACTAACTTCTGCCCAGTGATGGTCCTTTGTGTCAATATTTTATCTCGCAGAGCCCTTTTATAATGGCTAAACAAAGACCCCAAGGATCTGCACCTTCGAAAAGAAAAAGCACATTTATCGTCCAAGATGTCCATAAGGGGACCCCTCCCCCCCAAAATGTTCCAGTGTCTGGAAATAATATCCATAAAGGATTTGGTATTTTTGCCATAAGTAGTAACTAGCCTAGTCTGTGACCCTTGGGCAGAAACCCATTCCTTATATCTTAATAATTCAGATCTTTCCTGTGATTCCACATACTGATTGGCCACATGGATGTCACTAACCCTGTATCCTCGGGCTCTAAATCTGGCACATAAATCCGATTTAAAAAACTCGTGAGTGGCAGTGCTAGAACATATTCTTTTGACCCTGAGAAATTGAGACTTTGGGATATTCCTGATGACATGTTGGGGGTGGAAGCTAGACGCATGTAGGAGAGTGTTATATTGAGGAAATTTGCGGAACAACTGTGTTTCTAAAGAATTAGAAGGAGTAAGTGTGACCAAAACATCCAGAAATGTAATCTCTTGTTGATGCCAAGTTAATTTAGACTCAATACCCCAAATATTTTCATTCAGGTATTCCACAAATTCCTCAAGATACCCAGCATCAGCCCTCCACACAAGCCAACAGTCATCAAGATATCGTCTCCAAATATCCATTTCATCAAGGTAAATATTATGGCTTCTTTCATAAATAAGTGCCTCTTCTATGTAGGCTATAAATAAATCGGCATATATGGGGGCAAAAGATGCCCCCATTGCTGTGCCACGAACTTGCCAGACACATTGCTGCTGGAAATAAAAAACGTTCTTCTCCAGAACATATTCAGCTAAACATACTAGAAAGGTGTTAAAGCCCGGTCTATATAAATTAGCCCTGTCAAGCCAATATTGAAGTGCCATTAGGCCCGCCCAATGAGGGATATTGGTATACAGGGAGGTGACATCTAAAGTACACAACAACCATTCGGATTCCAATTGGAGATCCGAAATAATTCCCAAAAACTGTGTTGTGTCTTGAATCCTTGACTGTATATGAGACAACAAGGGTTTCAGATGTTGAGTAAGGAACTCAGAAAGGGGTTCTGTTAATGAACCCCTTTCAGAAACAATGGGTCACCCAGCAGGAAGAACAGAGTCCTTATGGATTTTGAGCAATAAGTAGAGGTATTGTTGTTTGGGGTGGTCCACCTTCAAATGAAAACAAGTCTCTTTAGGGATAATATCTTCTTCGACTGCTTTATCCAAAAAACTGTAAATCTCAGACTTGAATTTCATGGTGGGATCTAAGGGCATAATCATATAATATTTACGATCCATTATCTGTTTAAGACCTTCCTGATAATAATCTATCCAATCTAGGACCACCACCGCTCCTCCCTTGTCAGCTGGCAAAATAACAATGTCATTATTAGACTTAAGTTCTGCTATACGGAGGCGTTCTGCCCTCCTAATGTTATCATGCATCACACCATCTTTGCCAAGCTGCAAATGCAAATCCCTGAGGACTCTTTTCTGAAAAATCGAAACAACTGGTGACAGGGGGGATTTGAACGTAGATTTCTGAAAATGGAAAGTATCAACAACATCATGAGGTCCTTGAAAAACAAACGTAAATTGAGCAGGTGACAAAAATTGACAACATCCTGTGCAAACTCTTGTTCGGATACATTGACACAATATTGACACAAAGGACCATCACTGGGCAGAAGTTAGTAGGTTGTCATCCGTGTGGTCATTGCTCAAGTTGTTCACACATATATAAAACCACTATGTTTTTCTAGTAAAAACACTTCAAATGTTTATGACATAGATTTTTTGGCAATTGCAGCTCAACTTGGATTATTTACTTGGCTAGTTTATCTTGTCAAGCTTTTTATGTGGGACAAACTTCCAGGCCTTTCAGGCTTAGAATTAGTGAACACTTGAGTGATATTAGGATACATAAGCAAACTAGTGCACTATATAAGCATATTTGTAATCATCAGACTGGTTTGTTTAAATTTACTATTATTGATTGTATTGTGCATAAAAACAATGATCTAGCTGGTTTACATCAAGTTTTAGACATCAAAGAAAAAAAGTGGATTGTTAAACTGGGTGGGCTTTTTCCTCCAGGTTTAAATGAACAGTTTTGATTATCTAATTTGTGTATTATTTTAATTGGTCTCTGTCCTAATTGTATGCCTATATATTTTTGAGCTGCTTCTGAATGCAATGGTCTTTATTATTTTTGTTACACTGAAGAAGGCTGCTTAGCTGAAACCGGTCTGTGTAATTTGTTTTTTTGCATATGTATATGCAGTCTGTTATTATGGTGTACATTATGTGTATTTTTTAATACACTTATTTTACAACAGGATTTGTGCTGGCTCTTCTTTTTTGTTTGGTTCTGTTGGTTTGAGCTGTGCACTTGCCATATGTGTGGGTGCTTTACTGTCTTTAAGACTACATTAAAGTCATCACCAGTAATGATAGGGTATTTTGGTTACCCATTGATTCCAGTGCATCAGACAATTAAAAAAAAACATATTGTGTTGAATGGGACCCTAAAAATGATCAGAAAGTGTCCAATTTGTAGCACGTTGTTGGGCAATGCCCTAATGCCCCTCTTTGTCAGCTTTCACAGTTAGCCTTTTGAATTGTGAGACAGTAAGCACCCTCCTTTTTGCAGAAGCTGTGATTGCTATAGTACCCAGCCCCTCCATGTATGTAGAAAAAGTGATAGAGCACTCTTCCTCAGCTATGTTTTCTATAAAAAGATCACCTGTGCCTTTAATTTTGTCAGTTTATTAAAAATCCTTCCTTGTTTGATGGGGACATATTCATCCCCTTATCATTCCATGCAAAACAAGTTATGAAGAAATGTCTATTATTCATTAAATTAAGATTTTGTGGATCACCTGTACCCTGAGGGCTGCTGAGAATGTCAGATCTGAGCAAGTGATTATATTACAAAAAATAATGAAACCTGTCTCCAAGGAAAATATATTACTTGAACTTTTTAACTTAAAAAGTGTACATCCAGGAGGAGTAGAAAGGTACTATTTTTACAGATGTGCCCCATCCTGGGTGAGCAATAGAAAAAGGACCAGTCTAAACCATTGCTTGTAATAGCCCAAGAGCAATCAGAACTCCATGTGTCACAAAACAACTTCTAAATGCATAGCCACTTTAACATTTACAAAGCTACCTAATTCCCCATGAATAGTTACAAAGCCTGTAGATAGGAAGTCGTTCACCAAGCACATTTTCAAATACAAATAGATGACATTTTAAGTAGCAAAATCCATGAAGCAATACAAAAGCAAGTCTTCAGCTAAGAAAAATGATAAATTCTTGATGCATTGCATACTATATCCCCACTATACTTCATATACAGTATGTGCCTCTCAAGTTCAGGCTCGATGCTACACCTATTTTTATAGCAATGGTCAAATATTCATACACTGTTTCACACACCAAAAAACATTAAAGTAATGCTGTAATAAAATACAAAGTCAGTATCTTATGTATCTAATATATTGATGAATATAAAATACATCTAAACAATGTTCTACCAAAAATCAATTTCTTCTTAATTACTTTGAGGAAATGATAATGTCTCCTAAGAGAGTGTCAGACTTGTATGTCTCAACTGCATGACAGTCTCACTCTGTGCACATACAGAAGTGTCTCACCCCCCACTCCTTTTGCAAGCCAATACACTTGATAATGAGTGAACCAATTCATTCAGGATCTTTTTAAGAGGTCATCAACAATATACAATGAATTATCTCACAATCTCACGCTATTCCCACTATCACTTATTAAGTAGGCACATTAAACAAGGGCTGAAGAGTGCACAGTAACACCATGACCAATTATCTAGACCTGGGGTATCCAACAGGTGTTCCACGGGCCACAGTCTAGCCCCCTGAATCATTTTGTGTGGCCTGTGTCATGTTCCAAACCTGTGAACATTAAACATCTTTACTTAACTTCCTATTTATCATTCCTCTCCACCTGGAAACACCCATGAAAAGTGGGTACAACTGGTCAGAAATCGTGAAGATGATTAGCATAACATTTGCATACATAATCGTGTAACTCTACCCACCCCCATGGAATTGTGAGATAAAATGTATATACTCTGACAGATAGTTCTATGTACATTAGTTTGTCTGGCTTTATTATACTCTATTGTTTATGATGATATATAAATTAACATAAGCACGCATGTATAGATACACACAGACACACACACACACACACACACACACACACACACACACACACACACACACACACACACACACACACACACACACACACACACACACACACACACACACACACACACACACATACACACACACACACACACACACACACACACACACACACACACACACACACACACACACACACACACACACACAGTCACACCTGTACTCCTAACAGATCTTAACCCAAAAGTGAGAATAGTTTTTACAAATCTCTTCGGGCTATATATAATAGATAAGAATATTTCAGTATACTAAACTATTTCCTTTGATTTGATGTAACTCATCAAAAGGGACAGATTTTCTTGCTTATTTTAGTCATTGCTTTGTGAAGCAGTGCAGTGAGTTTTTATACATGTGGAGAATCCTCTTGCAGATGCTTTCTTTATGTTTGTTTTAGCAATCGTCATTTTAGATAGCAATCGTTTATTAAAGCTACTACATGTAACACAACAGCAGTGTATCTGTTCATATGTCTCTAACACAGTCATACCATGTGTGTGTGTGTGTGTGTGTGTGTGTGTGTGTGTGTGTGTGTGTGTGTAATAAACATTAAATCTTAATAAGTTAATTGTCTACCACGAAATGAGGGACTACAGCAGTCTCAGTCAGACATCTGTTAGATAAAAAAATGGAATTGTTTAGAACTAAGCATTTTAAAACTCATCATTTTAGATTACTTGATGTATTATTATAAATTAAGCTCCCAACTTCGATCTATTTTATACCTTTTCAAGTTGACAAAAACATGGTCAATATTCCTGGGTAGTGATTTAAAATGCCAGCAACCACCACGAACGAGTTCTAAGTCAGACCAACACAGAAGAGCAGTGAAACGGATAAATCCTTTGCCTAGTCATTGTAAAGCAGTAGCATACTTTTAAAGATTACTGGTGAATATGCATTTATGTATACATGCATATATATATGCAAGCATTTAGGGTCTATATTAGAACACCGAACTTTCAAAATTTCGAGTGTTCTAATATCAACCTGTTTTCAGCGAACGCTGAAAATATCGAAGAAACAGAAAACCAAATTGTTTTCCTAGGGAAAGAATTCGGTTGTCCGTTTCTGTTGCTTCAGTATTTTCAGCACTGTGGTGGAAAGTTACAGGTCAGGTTCAACTAAGTCAAGTGTGTGATTGTGTGGACGTGAGGGTTAGGGCTGGTTAGGTGAGTTAGGGTTAGGGCGCGAGTCAGGTAAGTGTGTGACTGTGTGGACATGAGGGTTGGGGGGTAGGTGAGTTAGGGTTAGGGCATGGCTGAGGTGACTGTGCGATAGTGATGGACCTTAGGGTTAGGGTTTGGGTTAAGGTAAGTGGATAGTTAGTGGTGTATGTATAGTTTAGTGTAGGGTTAGGTGTAAGAGTTTAAGTGTATGTGTGTGGATTGCTGTTTGTTTGGTGTGCTTGTGTTGTGTGTATGTGTTTTGGAACAGCAAATTTTTTCCCTAGGAAAAAATTTGCTGTTCTGTATGTTCGATGTTTTAAATTTTAGATTACTAGGGTTCGATATTAGAACACTTGAAATTTTGAAAGTTCGGTGTTCTAATATAGACCCAAGCATTTATGCATGCATAAAGCATGCTAAGAATAATCCAATCACCTATCCAACAATTTCTGAAAAATGCAAACTTGCTAAGTAGATCGGCCATCAAAGCCTGACAAACGTGGTTATATATAGGTTCATAGGTTCATAGATTAGAACTAGGCTAACTGCCTTTGTGAGCTGTTTTAAGCCTAGCCAATTATCCTTTGTGAGACTCAAACCCTGCACCTTCTGTTTATAAGGCAAACACCTTAACCATTAGGCCACCCTCCCAACCCTTATGAGTTACATATATCTCTAATCCCTATTCAGTACATTTCAAACAAGAAGATCCTGCATCTTCTGGGAGACTAATTCAGAATCAATAAGCAAACTACGGTGAGGGGTCTAATTTCCACTTCAAAAATAGTCTCATTTGCAATGTCAATATCCAGGAATACTGAAAGACACAAGAACGGCAACCATACTGAATTTAAGGAGCAAACGTTACTTGTTTACTTATAGTTTTACAACAAGAAAATGAACTGCCCAGGCCTCGGTAACACTCTTGGTGAACGTAATCCTTCAGTGAACTTAATCCTCTTCAAATGCAAACAAAAATATTTAAAATTGATAATGTGAAAAAGTTTAAAAACAACTTGGTCTGATGAAGTTTTATAATATCAGATGAAAGCACTTTGTTGTTCTTTTTAAACTTTTTCATTTTGTTAGTTTTAAGTATTTTTGGTTTGCGCTTGAGTAAAAGGATTACCTTCACTGAGAGTATTACCGACTCTGAGTGTTACTGATGCTTGGGGAGTTCTGTTTCTTGTTGTATTTGTTTGTATTAAGTTTGTCATGATTTACTTAAAACTGCCTCAAATGTTCATGAATATAATGTCCTTTCCATCACTGCAATCCAAGATTCATGTTGGAATTAAAGTGTCACTTAATTGGTTTAGCAAAACTGGCCTTAGCCCTGTAAAATCCTACACAAATCATGGAATAAAGTGATCTGATTGAAACGATTGCCGAGATGGTAGTCTCTAGTCTCTTAGGGTTAGCTTTAATTCATTTCAAAAGTACATTGGACAGCTATAGCTGGGGAAATGCTTATTTAAAAAGGTGGGGTAATGTATGGAAATAGACTTTGATGAAACCGCACTACTGCAGTAATTCATTGGGTATATAGTCAAACTTCAGTATAGATAATAAGGTGATTTGGAACCAGAAGTTTGTAAGTGTTCTGCGCAGGATGCAACAAATGCAGAGTGCATTTGGAAAACACA
Organism: Protopterus annectens; assembly: GCF_019279795.1. Lineage (NCBI taxonomy): Eukaryota > Metazoa > Chordata > Ceratodontiformes > Protopteridae > Protopterus > Protopterus annectens. The sequence continues at coordinate 1,321,367,270 of NC_056739.1, read as the reverse complement.
AAACATTTACTTGAGATCCCTGAAACCTAAAAGTTTACTAATTAAAACACAAACATGTATGCACACGCACATGCACAAACATATACCCACAGATGTCATTGATAGTGTGTGAACGTGTAAGTAGTACATAAGTCTACATAATATTAGTACATAACTCTACATAGTATAAGTAATACATAGCTCTGCATAACTCTCTATGTACCTAATTAAAGTGTCAGAATGTGTCTAGAAGATGAAAATGTGGACACAAACTGAGGCGACACCAGGGATGTTTTGCAAAAATCAGGGGCAATTAAGCAATATGCATAAAACTAAACTTTGTACAGTTACATGAACATTGTGTTACCTTGATCATCCTCAAGCTTAGACACTGGGAATAACAGCCTGAGGAGAGTGTGCTCACATGGCAGATTATTAACTAAATGGGCTGCAGCCATAAATAACTTTTTAAGCTCTCCTCCCAGCCTCAAACAGGTAGTTAGGCATTGCCTCATGATACTGATGTCATTGCGCATGACCCAGCATGATGATGTTGTAGGATATGCTGCCAATGCATGATGACATCAGCAGCAATGAAAAAATAATTTTTAAAAAAATGGGATTTGAAGGGGAACACTCGGGAATTCATGGCACTCCATTATTTTGCCCTCAAAACTGGGAAATACAGAGGAATTCAGTATGGTTGAGAGGTAACTGTGCCTTGTCACTTTAAAAGTGACTTCTTAATTAACTGCACTACTTGATGCGTGTTGAGGAAATGATGAGCAGTGCAACAGGAAGGTTTCTTTCTTCTATTTTGTTGGTGGTGCTCATGGTGATCTAGACTTTTAAGACGTCCTTTGTTTTCAAAGTATGTGTGTCTGTGTGTACATGTGTATATCTTGAGATAACTAAGTACAAGTGTGTTTGCTTGTGTTTGTATGAATGCAGTGTTCGTGTACGAGTTGCTTGTTTTCAGGAGTTATGCGTGCTTATGTGAAGTAAGAAAGTAGTGCGAACGTGTGTGTTTGTGATCCTACATAACCTATAACTTCAATGCATGTGTGTTTGCTGGTTTGTGTGTAAGTAGCTTTGGTGTAGTAGTCATTTGTCCTCAGAAGTGATATGTGCTTGATTGAAATAGAAATACTGAGCAACTGTGGATGTTGCTGGAGAAATTGGTGTCATTTAGTGTTTGTGAATACATGATTAAACTACTGAAGGGATTGTTGAGGGAAATAATTCATTTTTGTGTTATTTAAGTGCTTGTGCATACATGCATAAATTACTGAACAGATCATTGGGGGAATAATTACTTTTGTTGTTGGTGAAGTGCCTATGAATACATGGACAAACTACTGAAGGGATCATTGGTGGAAATTCATTTTGGTGCCAGTGAAGTGCTTGTATACATGGACAAACTACTGAAGGGATTGTTGGGTGAAATGATTCATTTTGGTGTCATTTGAGTTCTTGTGCATACATGGACAATCTACTGAAGGGATAGTCAGTGAAAATAACTCATTTTGCTATCATTTGAGTGTTTGTGCATACATGGACATACTACTAAAGTGATACATGGGGAATTAGCTCATTTTGTTGTCATTTGAGTGATTTTGCATACACGGACAATCTGTTGAATGGATCATTAGGAGAAATGATTAATTTTGGTGTCAGCAAATTGCTTGTACATACACAGACACACTACTGAAGGGATTTTTGGGGGGAATTATTAATTTTGGTGTCAGCGAATTGCTTGTACATACACAAACACACTACTGAAGGGATTTTTGGGGGGAATTATTAATTTTGGTGTCAGCGAATTGCTTGTACATACACAAACACACTACTGAAGGGATTTTTGGGGGGAATTATTAATTTTGATCCACTGAACTGCTTGTGCAAACATGGGCAAACTACTGAATGGATCACTGGGGGAAATGATTAATTTTGGTGTCATTTGAGTGCTTTTGCATACATGGACAAACTACTGATGGGATCGTTGAGGGAAATAATACATTTATGTGTCAATTGCGTTCTTGTGTTCATCAAATTGCTGAAGGAATCATTTAGAAATATAATTAATTTTGGTGTCATTTGAGTGCTTCTGAATATATGGACAAACTACTGATGGGATCACTGGGGAAATTATATTCATTTTGGTGTCAGTGAAGTGCTTGTCCATACATGGTCAAACTACTGAAGGGATCATTGGAGGAAATTATTAATTTTGGTGTCTGTGAAGTTCTTATGCATACATGGACAAACTACTGAAGGGATTGTTTGGGGAAATAATACATTTTTGTGTCATTTGAGTGCTTGTGCATACATTGTCAAACCACTGAAGGGATCGTTTGGAGGGTACCCGATTCTCTCAAGAATCTCTTTTATCTTAAAAATCCTTGCTACCTCCTCCTAAACAGATAAGTATTGACCCCATTGGTTAGTAATACATTTCACACTGCCTAGGAAGTCCCAGTTAACCCTTGATATAGATTAATCCCCCACTCAAATCTACAGCATTTTTTAAATTCCTTATCCAAGCTCTCCTCATTCATACCTAAGCAAGTAAACATGCTCTTCCTACAAGACTTCAACATAAACTTCCTCTGACAGACAGCAGGCATAACAGCTAACAGATAAGAGCACCAGACCCACTCAAACAACTTCTAACACACACCCTTATATTTGTGTATATCCAACCAAGCCAGATTTATATGATCTGTTTTAGTGAAACCCCATAAACATAAGTGACCACCACACAATAACATTTGCCTACTCCCTTAAAAAACAAAACCACCATCAATACTATATTACATCTAATTTAGCACCACAGCCAACATGCAGAACATAGACAATGTCATTAAACATATTAACTGACCAAGGATATACAACATAACCAATGCCAGTAAAGCAGACACTTTCATTACAGACATACACTTTTTAATACAATGTCACCTCTTTCCAAAAAACTTAGACTGTGTCACATCTCCCATGGTTAAAACCAGACCTCCAGCAACTTCTCAAGGAAAGAGTCAGTGTATGGAAATCCTGGAAACATCACAATCTGCCCATGACCACAGCACTTACATTTCCTTAAGCAAGCAAACTAAAAAGCAGTTGGAAGGACCAAAGTAATTGATTTCCACAACAGCCAATTTGCTACTTTCTCAAATCCCAGGCAATTCTGGTAAGATCTAATCTGCCTAACAGGCTGTACAGAAATGCCTAATAGTTTATCGAACTTCATTGTCTCAGTCCTTGAGTTAGAATTCTCCAATTCCTGCTAGTCACAGGTTTAGCCAATTCTCCAAGTCCCATTTGAACTTTATCTACACCCCATTTTACCTCAAAAATACCACCAGACAATAAATTAAAACACTTTATTACTGTCACTACCCAATGATGGCACTACATGTTCTGATGATATCCTTTGTTGATTCATCAAGAAATATGGAGACCTCATATCCCAAGAAATCTGGTATATTTTTGACCTGTTTTTCTACCAGCAAATCTTGCCAAACATATGGAGAAAAGCCCTAACTCTCCCTATTCCAAAATATGCAAAACCTGCTACCATACCAGACACACATCTACCTATCACTTCACCTAGGAAAATTCTAGAAAAAGCAGTATACAACCTCCCACACAGTCCTGATTGATTTAATAGAGATAGCCCTCTCTCTCTCTCTCTCTATATATATATATATATATATATATAGACACAGAGAGAGAGAGAGATGAAAGAAATAAGATTATAGAAAGCAAATAAGACCCAAGATGTTAGAATACTGGTAAAACGATGAAAACATTAATCAGGATTAGTAAGAGAAACTCACTTGATATAACAGAAATAAATAGGATGTATTATTATGTACTATGTACTTTGTAATCAGTTTAATCAATTTCAAGTAATCTACATATAAACTGATGAACACACCTCAGATGAAAAAGATAGGTCTGAAAGATACAATATAAACATGTATGGGCCCAGGACAGAGCCCTGTAGGACACTCTGACTGTAACCAAGAAATTCACCTGCCTAATTGCTACATGATACTTACCATGTCCTATTTGTAAGGCATGCAGCTATCCATCTTATCAATATTACATCAGTACCTAGTTGTTCTAAATTATTGATCAGTGTTTTGTGTATGACTGTCAAATGCTGAAGTTAAATCTATAAAAATTACATCACAGCGCAATGTTTCATTCATAGCTGTTATTAAATTGTTGTAGAACATCATGTTACACCTGGTAATAGATCTGTTTTTAAAATATCCATGCTGATATATGGTTTCAAGTCCTAACCTTTACAATTCTGACAATGACTTATCCAATATTACCTTCTCCATTATTTTTCCACAACATGAAATTAGACTTAAAGGTCTGTATGGCTCTAGGTTTGTCCTACTCCCCTTTCCCTTAAAGGCAGGTTTAATAAGTGCATGTGTCCAATGTTGAGGAATCTTCCCATATCTATATGACCTAGTAAATAACAGATATAATGGTACTGTAAGTTCTTCCTGAAATGTTCTCATGAAGTTATTACTAATTCCATCTCCTCCCTGTGCTTTATTTGGATCCAGTTTGTGTAGTTCTTTTTCAATATAATCTAATTTGATTTTAGTATCTGAGGTTACCTGGATGTTACTAGAACAATTTATCACCCCCTTTGTGGTAAAAGCAACACACAATATCAAAACAGACCAGGATATATCATGCACTATTTCAAATAATAAAATCAAAATATCAGCATAAATAGAAAAAAACATAGAGGGTATGCAGATAAATAAAAAAGAAAAGTACAGAATAAGCATTTCATTCATGGCTCTAAAAGATTTTAAAGAGAAATTTGAAACAGCACAAAAAAAGAAGAAATAGGTATATTATATTTTGGAAAAGTATTTATGAGGACTCTGTTGAAGATAACAAAGATGCTGAATGGAGAGAAGAATTGAAAGAAACAGTTTTGAGCTCTAATGTAGTTGATAAGAAACAGGAGAAATAGCAGCTAGAGAAACTGAGGCAAAATTAAGAAAAGAACCTCAGGGAGGTTTTTTGGCCAAGATGCAGTACCTAACCTCTGGCTAAAGGTATTAGCATTTTTAAACAGTTACTTACCTGTGCATTCCAAATAGACACCAAACTAGACTAACCACAGGAAAAATTAAGAGGGGACTTGCAGGCCATCCTAAGAACAATAGACCAATAACTTGCCTTCTAACAATATGCAAATTATAAACTGGAATTGATGCAGGCAGTGTTTATAAATATTTAAAAAAAAGTCAGTTATGGTGATGGAACAAAAAGCTAATAAAAGAAAATCTTATTGAAAAAAATAATCATTTGTTGTAAAAAAGAGAAGAATCTAAGTATGGCATAGACAGATTACAAAAAACGCATTTGATACCATCCCAGTTTCATGGATGATAGAATGCTTACAGATGTATCAGATACACACTACATTATTTTGTTAAACAGAAAACATCTTTATTGAATTATCAGTTATGACGTAGGCAATTACTCATTTGTATGAATGAAAACAAACCATATTTACATATTTTCATTTGCAAATGTTATACATCACATATAATCTTCACTACAGTTATCATCATTTGAACATAAAATAGCTCATTCAGTTCCTGCCTTCCCTTAAACCTCATTCCTCTTCTTCCTACAAAACGTTATTTTGAAAGTATTGTTCCCAAAAATACTTATATTTTATATGCAATTTGCTCTTACCCTTTAATAAAGATCACAATTCCAGTTCTTTTATCTCTGTTACTGCATTCATTACTTATAATATGGTTGATTTCGACTTTGATTTCCATTTTGTATTAATTGTTTTTTTGGCAGCCACCAGAATTAAACTTAGCAAGGCCTTACTATGTTTAGGTAACTCAGATTCTTTATCACAGCTCAAAAATGATTTCTTTAGTTAACACTAATTTGCTCACCTAGTATTTAGAATAGTCTGTAAGGAATTTTTAAAGTGCACCAACTCATTACACTGTCAAAAATATGTTCCAAATTACCTGTTTCCTCATCATCACACCTCCAACATTTGCAATCTCCTTAAGGAAAAAGTATTTGGAGTTTGTGGTATAACATTACCTATGTAAACACTTCAAAGCAAAAATCCTAAATCTTCTAGACTTTGTTGGATATTTGTAAGCCATATATATATCCTCCCATTGTGTCTTTGTGAATTGCTTATCCAGTCTCTTTTTCAAATCTTTTTTAACCTCCTCTAATTGATTCCTATAGGTATCATGGAGTAATTTATATTTCCTACTAATTATCCCTTTTTAACAGCAGCTTCTGTTCTAGATTAAACCAAAAACTCTACCAGTGCTGATATTTCACTTATGATCCCCCATTCCTTTCTCTTTGCCTATACTCTGATATAAATCATTGATAGTGAAGGTAGTCTCTAGCCCGCAGTCCAAATGTATTCTTCCCATTCTATTACTGTTCTCTCTCTATTTACTCCTAATACTTTGGTTCCTTTGCCAGTTTTCTCCAGTAAATTTCAGCCCCCTCTTGCCTATTTCCTGTACCCCTAATTGCAGTCATCCCTATCAGCAGAATTTCCTTTCTCCATTCCACTGTTGGCTTAGTTCTTAGAATACTTTCTGCTACTTTATGAAAAAATAGTCTGTAAGGCTATTGTTATTCTCCTTAAGGATCTGCATACAGAATCCCAGTCTCTCCCTATTTCTTGAGCTGCCCTGTTTCATCATCATCATCACTTTTCACTTTGAGTTATAGCGTTGAAATATCTCTTCAAATCAGGTAATCCCAAGCCACCTTGTTCTATTGGAAAGATCAACTTATACCACTTGACTCTTGCTCACCTCCACTCTCAGGTAAAATCCTTCAAATGTTTATTAATTGAAATCCACAACTTCTACTCTGGATGATAAAAGTATGCCTACCCTATCTTTAAACACCACTTTCATTTTATCTCACTCCCTAGCTATATTTTCTGAAGAAATTTCTGCCTTCCCTAATAACTCCTGAATAATTTCTACTACACATTCCTTAAATTCCTCTCTGTGTGGAAGTCCAGTGTCTCATTTTTATTTCATTACCCTACATTTTTCTGTTAGTTATTATTGGAGCATGATCTGAAATAGTTATTGAATGTATATTAGAACTTTCAATTAAATCCAGATGCTCCTGTGAAATATAATTTCTGTATAGCCTAGCCCAGTTTTTGTACCTTGGGAAATAATACATATATTTCCCAGAGCTCCTTCAACTGCATTCACATCTTCCATACCAAATATTTTCATACATTTCTTCAGAAATCTACACTATTTTGTTATAATTTCCCTTCTAGGTCCCCCAGATATAGCCTCAGTTTGCAAATTAAATTCCGTCCCCACCTATTAGTAATATTCCATGCTGAAAGCTGATGATTTCTCCTTGAAGTTTCTTAAGCTTCACTGTAGCAGTTTTAGGTGGAACTTAAATACATGCCTATGTAATCCTCCTCCCTTGCATATAGCCCTTTCTACTGTAAAATCTGTCATTATTATCATTTTTCCTATTCCATCACTATTGGAGCTCTTCTAGCAATTGATATAAATACTCCTCTTTTCCTTTGTTCTAGATATTCCACTGAATAATCGTCCTGAAATTCTTTCTTTTTCAAATTCACATGCTTAGTTCTTTCCAAGTGTTTTTCCTATAGAATAGCTATTTGCACTCTGGATTTCTTAATATAGTTCACTACATTTTCATTTTTGTATGTACCTTTGAGGCTATTTATGTGCAAAGATAATATGAAAATAGTTGTGATTATGATAATGTTATTATTCCACCATGTTATATATAAAAGCTTTCTTAAATGTCTTGTTTCAGCTTTTGTGTTACATGCATACAGGTGCTTCTTGTCATATCCCTTTGAGCCTATGTCATGTACAAGACATTTTGTTTTAATGAAAACCCTCAAAAAACATAACCTAGCAAATTTATACAAATACAGAAAACTATGTACATCTTCAAATAATGTTTAACCCTCATAATAGGAACAATTGTCCCAGATTAACAGCCACATTCATAGGCTTTTACTGACCTATACATAAGGTTATCCATGCTAAGACACATGGTACAGCCTCTGCTACTACTTACACTAAATGCTGTCTGTTTTTATTGTATCTTAATTCCTCTGCCATTTGTAGAAAACTTCTAGAATGTTTTCAGAAAACTTTATCTTTTAGCTATTGAATGAAAAAGTATTTTGTTTTATTGCCCTCTAATCAATGTGTCTCCATAGAAACTTGAGATCCAGATACAGTCACCTTCAGCTACAAGCTTCTCAAGTTGCACTGTAAACATTTGTTTGCTAAAGGATTTCTTTTCCTTATATCCAGTATTCTCTTATTTACTTGCTTCCACTTAAAACTTGTTAAATCAAGCCAATGGTCTTAATCCAGTCATTCCATTATGCTAAATTAAGAAAAAACATATCAGTTTTACTGACATCATGAACTGTATACTTTTACAACCCATCCTGCACTTCAAAAATGCAAGATTACAGCCTATTATTATAAACATGTTTTTGTCCAAACTTTCTTCTCTTTTTATATTGCAGTGCCTACATTTCTTAAAACAAGAAGAAAGAAAGAACAAGAAGAAAAAAGAGGAACCTGTTTACTTTAGTATTCTATAACATAGACAACTGAAAATGCTTTATTATATAACATGCAGTATGTCATGTTTTATACAAATACTGTTAAGAACAAAAATTGTTTTACTTACAGTAACCTCTTTCCTTCCACTTCTCCGCTCCTTAATGTTCATACAAACATTAGTGACATGAAGTAGGGCATATGAGTTGGAGTCCCCTACAAGTTTAACAATGTCAAAAATGTCCAATATTTCCAGTTTTTCTTGTTCAGCCATATTTCACAAAATATGACTGATGCCTTGCAATCCCAATTTTATTAATTAATTTCTGAGTTGCTGTTTTTCTTTCTGTTAATCTCCATCTCCCAACTCCAGGTTCTGGTTCATTTTCAACATACTCTTGGTTCTTCTAGTCAACTCCTGTGCTTTTCTCTATCTCTCAAGCATTTCCCTTCAGAACACTGGAAAAGGTATCACCAGCAAAGTCTTTTCATGAGCTTTATTATTAGAAGAATAAGAAGCAGAGTCTCTTTTTGTATGATAGCTCACTTTTTGTTGGACAAACTTTTGTATTTCCTCTTTAGCATGGTCTGCATTCAAAGTGACTTTGATCCTACAGGAAAAAATAAAACAATATTCTGAAGACAGCTGTATACAGCTTGAGTCTTACATCTGCCTCTTGACATTCTCTGATTGCTGGAATAAATGTACTTCTCTTCTGCCTGGTATACAATGAGTAATCGTTTTTCATGAACACTCTCTGTTTCCAACTATTAGTATTTTGTTCTTCTGCCACAGTTTTGTCAGAATCACCTTTCTGTTGTTAGGATTGTATCTTTACTACTTGAGACCTTGGCTGCTTTCTCATGGCCAGGTTTGCAGCATGCACACAATGTACCCTTTCAATTAACAAATCCTGCTGTGGAGCAGTAGTCCAGTTGCTTATCTGTGCTTTCATAAACTTTAATAGTCTGTTACTTCCAGTTTCTCTGGTACAGTGGAAAATCTCAGGATTTGATTATGTGCTCTGTCATCTAATTCTACATTTTTGAAACATCTCTTCTTCAGCATTTTCATACTCATGCAGCCTTTTCTTCATTTCAGCCTCTGATTTTTGCAGTTTTATCAGCTCATCTGAATATCTATTTAAAGCTTCTTCCATTTTTACCTGCCTTTTATTATTTGAGTTGATATACTCCTTCAGTGTTTCATTTATTTGAATAAGCTTTGAGCACATTTGATGTATCCAAAGCTATGTCTTGTAGCAAAGCATGAGCTTGATCCCCGTTTTGCAGAGCAGCTGCAGTATTCTTGACAGACAGTGTTTTCACCTCTCCTTTTGAGGTTGGTTTTCTGTCAACTTCTCTAAATTTGTTCTTTGCTGGCATCCAGGCAGTAACTGAAATTTACCCCAAAAGACAAATTCACTGGATCTCTTTTCTTAGGTTCTGTTTTCACACTGGGAGAGCTGCAATTAACCTGCTACTTGGTGTGCAACCATCTTAAAAGTCCCAAGACACACCCTACACTGAACAAAAACATTACAGTGAGCATGAAAAAAGTGTGAAAACAGTGTCAAACCATTTTGCAGCTGAGCCATGACAAAGATCAGACTATCATCCCAGGGATAAAGAAAATTCAAAGGGGGGTATCCAAGGGTGATTCTTTGTTACCAATGTTTTCTTGTCTTCCCTTAATCCATTAATTTGTTTATTTAACAGAGTAAGCTATAGTCACAGTTTGGCCCCCAAAAAAACCTTGTTAAAAGACTTACCTCTCAATTCTGTGGATGATTTAAAATAGGATATTTCATCAGATAACTAGTTGAAAGTACAATTTCAAATTGTTAAATGTTTTCAGATGATATAAGAATGACATTTGGTCTTGATTAGTGTGCAAAAGCAACATCCAAAAAGGAAAGCTGCAGCACCAAGAAAATATCAGCATGGGATAAGAATGTGACATAGAGGAACTTGAGTAGGAGGGAGTGAGTAAATAGCTGGGGACAGATGAAGGGACAATAAAACATGAACAAATGAGAACAAAGCTCAGAAGACTAAAACTAGTAACTGAAAAATGTCTTGACATTTATTAATAAAGTCCAAGCTATAAATCAATTTGCTTTTCCTGTTCTAACTTACAGCATTGGAATGACTAATTAGCCCCCAAAATATTGAATGAATTGGACATAAAAGCAAGAAAAAATCTTCATGCTTATCAGATGATATACAAAATCAGTGTATACTGTGATTATATATTCCTTGCTCTGAAGGATGTATGGGCGCCCTTGAAATTGACTCCATGTATAGATCTGCAATCAGGGGAACACATACATATTTGCTGACTTTATCAGTTCCAAACATAGTGAAAATTTTAAACATGAGGAGAAGAAGTCTAAGAAGACACCATTGCTCAGCTTAGTAGAAGCATTTTGGAAGAAACTGGGAATGGAAGTCAAAGCAGAAGTAGACAAATACCAGTCAGCAACTGAGGCTGTAGCATGCATTTACGGTTAGGTAATGCCTGTGAGTGCATCTATCAATTTGGAGTTATTGTTATAAGTTAATATGTGATGAGGGTGTTCTGAAAATGTATTTTTGAGAATTTTCATGAAAACAGCAAGTCTTAAAAAATGTGACATAGGTTCAAATGAAGATGAGTAGAAACAACTGTATAAAAGATCAGCCTGCTAGAGAATAGTCTGTACATGTAACAAGAAAGTTGGAAATGCACATTCAAAAACCTGCCATATATATGTGGGAACAGCAGCTTTTTCTCATAATGAATCCACATTATCTCGGAATGTAAATGATCTTACAAGTATAGATGAAAAGGAAAGAGTATTGAATTATATTAGAAAAGTCACAGTGCAAATAACAATACTGCAGAAGACATATTTGGAAATAAATGAACATGTGAATTTGACAAAAAAAAAGATTTCTGGATGGAAATTGAGCAGAATATCAGGGACAAAGGAAAGGGGGAGTAATTATTCTAATCGCTAGACGGGCTCCAATAGTGACAGGTAAGGAAAAAAGACAATAATGGTAGATTTGTGGTAGTAATGGACTATTAGCAAGGGAGAAGGAGGAGGATTTCACTGGCGTGTAGTTATATTCCACCTAAAACTGCTATTATGGAGCTTAAGAACATTTTGGTAGAAATAATTAGCTTTCATCAGGGAATACTACATATAGGTGGGGACTGGAACTTGATTTGCAACAGCGAGCATGTACTGGGGACACAAAAATGGAAAATATCACAAACTAGGGGAGATTTCTGAAAAAAAGTTATGGAAATACTTGGTATAGAAGATACAAATTCAGCAGTAGGAACTTGTACAGAATTTACAGATTATTCACCAAGGTAAAATAACTGGGCTAGACTAGGCAGACATTATATTTCACAGGAACATGTGTATTTCATTGAAAGCTTTGACACACATTCAGTAACTATTTCAGATCATGCACTGATAAAAACTAAGATAAAATACGGTGTAATGAAGTAAGAAAATGAGACACTGATGATTTCCCACCTACCTGTTTAAAAAGAGAGGAGTTTAAGGTATGGGTAGTGGAAATTACTCAGGAGTTATTAGGGAAGATATAAATATTGTCAGAAGGTATAGCTACTGAGCAGGATATAATGAAAATGGAGTTTAAAATATGGTAAAAATAAAAGAGAGAGAGAGAGAGAGATGGTTAAGAAGTAATAGGAATTACTTAGAGAGACTGACAAAGGTTAAAGTATTGCAAAATAAGTGGAATCTCACAAAACAAGTAGATGTACATATGCAGGGAACTAAGGAGAAAATATGGGAGTATCTTTATAATATACATGAGTTCAGAAAGATTTCTGTTAAGCAACTATTTTGTGATAACTCCAGAGCACAAAAATGTTTAGCACAATGACTTAGGCAACATAAAGTAGAGATGGTTGTTGCCAAACTTATGGTCCCTGTAACAAGAAAAAATAACCAGGGATATTGTGGAAGTATTAGAAATATTTCAGACATGTTATGAAAAACATGGATATGTGCAAGTCAAGGAAGAGCACAAATGGAATTATTTATGGAAGATGTAATTATGGCAAGCTTAGAGGTAGATGAGGCTCAATAACTAACAGTTAAGGCAGGAGAAGATGAGATCAAAGTGGTGACATATTATAATCAATCTTCAAGAAAGTATTCAGTTATAAATTGAATTTCTGTGGACATTTGGAAGGTAGGAGGGAAGAAAGTAATAAAGACCTGGAAGCATTTGTTTAACATTATATTAAAAGGAAGAGAAAAACCACAATATTGGAAGAAAGCTCAGGTGACTGCATTAAGACAGTAAAGATCCATCATGTTGAATTTATATAGATCCATTTCAATTTTAAACCACAATTATAAAGTGCTTATACCTATACTAGCTAAAAGAATGGCAAACGTGTTGCCAAATTGCTAGATATGGATCAGTGTGGTTTGGTGGAGGGAAGCAAACATATGACAACATTAATATAACAACAATGATGTAGACGGAAGCAGAATATAAGAAAAGTCTACTGTTGTTAGTGGATCTTGATGCAGAGAAAGCATTTGACAGAATAAGCTGGGATTTTAGGAGGAGGGCACTGAAAGCATTTGCATTTCCTGATACAATAATAAAGTTAACGAAGGATTGGAGACAAGAATTAAAGTGGGAGGGTTCCTCACTAATAACTTGTGTTTGAACAGAGGAACAAATTGGGGTGTCCTCCAACTCATTTGTTATTTAAAGCCAATGGCAAAGAAAATAAGGATGGAGGGATATAATTGGTATGGTAATCAAGAAAAGTTGTCTTTATTTGCAGATGATTTTGATTTGCACCTGATGAATCCAGAAAAGGACATCTCAGTTTTGTGGAACATTTTGAGAAAGTTTCAGTTCTTTTCAGGATATAAAATTAATGAAGATAAAGCAAAGGCTATAGCTGTAAATTATGCACCCACACACAAATTGGTTCAGCAATACCCATATTTATGGGGACACGATCAGATGAAATATTTATGAATATGGCTTAAAAAGGCTACTGTTATGGCAGTGAAGGATATGTGGGAAGAGACTAGACAAAAGATAATACAAAAATTGAAAAAAACTGATAGTACCTGTTTATGGATATGTATAGTATGGTACGAACAGTGAAAATGTTTATATTCCCTTTAATTGCATATATAAGTCAGGTATATTTTTATCAACCAGAAGGAAGTTGTGGACAATAATTAATACAAGTTGAAGGAATTCATCTGGGAGGGGAAGAGGGCAAGTGTTAAGTGGGGCAAGTTGATCCTTTCAATAAAACAAGGTGGTTTAGAATTGCCTGATTTGAGGGGATATTTTATTGTTATACAGTTAGGGCTCATATACAGTACATAACAGAAGCAGAAGGTTATAATTCAATATGGAAAGGGATAATGATGAAGTGGGGGGGTGGTTGAAGAAATAAAGAGAGTGTGGAATTTTGGATGCAAATCCTTAAGGAAAATAATAATCATGTAGAATATTATATTCATAAAGTAAGCAGAAGTGTTCTAAGAACTAAGTCAGCAAGAGAATGGAAAAGCAAGATTTTTCCAACAGGAATGCCTGCAAGTAGGGGCAGAGAAAATAGGCAAGAGTGTAGCTGGAATTTACTGGAGAAAACTGGCAAGGGAACAAAGATATTTGAAGTAAATAACTGGAGAGTGAAATATAATAAAGTGGGATAGGGCCAAGAAGACATTTGGACTGCAGGCTAGAGACTGCCTTCCCTACCAGGTATTGATATCAGACTATAGGCAAGGAGAAAGGGATAGGGGAACCTTAAGTGAAAGGTCTGCTCTGGTAGAGGTTTTAGTTGAATCTAGAACATAAGCTGTTGTTAAAATAGTAGGACATATAAAATATTGCATGATAACTATAAGTATCAATGAGAGGAAGATAGAAAATATTGGGAAGAGAGACTGGAAAAGCTATTTATAAGAGAACAATGGGAGGACTTATGTATGTCTGCCAAGTATGCAACAATGTTTAGAAGGTTTAGAATCTTTGCTTGGAATTGTAAGTTGCCCCTGATTATTTAGATGCCCTTGATAAGCCATATAACTAATGTTTTATTACATATTATATAAAATCATTTTAAAATGGTTTTAATAAATGTATATTGTGCTCGTGTTTTTAAATGTTACTATTTTATTGTGAGATGTTTTTGATTGATTAATTGAATAAATAATTTAATCTGGTGTATATAACAGTTATGAAGTTTGAAAGCCGCGGTGGTGCAGCAGTAGCATTGTCGCCTCACAACAAGAGGTTCTCCCATTCGATTCTCGGCTGGAGCACCTTCTGTGTGGAGTCTGCATGTCCTCCCCGCGGTCGAGTGGCATTTGAAAGACATGCGTGAATGGGCGTGCCTTTGTTGAAGGTTGGGCATTGGGCTGGCACCTCGGCACCGTAAAAATCTACTGCCCATCATTAGCGGACTGGAGTTCTGCTGTGACGACCCCTAACCAGGAAAAGCCGAAAGAAGAACACCAACAACAGTTATGAAGTTTAAAATTGTTATGTTTCTGATGAAGTTCTGTAATAAAAGAGATGAAAGTGCTAAAATAATTTATGTGAAAATTATCTGTGGCAATTTTTGTAGTTCTGCATTTTGCAGTCAGCTGGTGTGGCTGTGCAGATTTTTTTTAATTTTTATTGTGCATTGTTTATGTTATTTGGAAAAGATTTTTGATAGGTATTTTTATACCCCTAGCAGACTTCAAGGTTTTTTTTTCCTAAGGTAGATAGCATATATCGGATGTGTAATGGGGAAGAAAGGTAATTGGGAACAAATGTTTTGAGAGTGTAATGAGTTGGCAGATTTTAAAAACTGCTTACAGAGTTCTCTGTCAGAAATATTAAGTAAGTAAATAGCTGTAAATAAGGAAATAGTTCTTTTGAGCTGGGACACAGGATATAGACATTGCAAGGCCTTATTAAGCCTAATTCTGTTGGCTGCCAAAAGATCAATTACTAGAAAATGGATAAAAAAGTCAAATGTATTTGAAGTATTGAATATTATAAAACAAATAAAAGAACTGGAAGGGAGATCTTTAGAAAAGGGAAGAAGCAAACTACATATAAGTAAATGGAAACTGAGGGAACAATTCATGCAAAACAATGTCCAGAAGGAGGAGGGTGGTTTAAGTAAAGCCAGAAGTTTAGCAATTTATGTAATGTTGGACTCGTGGTAGTTCAAAGATAGAAAATATATGTGATGTACAATGTACTTAAATTGTAAAAAATGTTAATACAGATTGTTTTATTTTCTGTTAATGTATGTTTGTCTGTCCCTTAAATAATAATTTAATAAAGGTGTCTAAAAAATCAGAAAGTAACAGAACAAGCCAAAAATGTAGAGAAAATGGTTAGATGAGAAGGAAAAAAATGGAAAATCCACAAATGTAGTGGCATGTATAGAGATATTCTGGAATACCTCATGTTGACCAAGATTTGGCTCAGGAATGGCTGAGGAGAGGTGAATGGAAACCAATAGATGAAAGGCTAATAGTGGTGGTCCACGATAGTAGACTATGTGTACATTAGTTTATAACATCCATTGAATACAGTGGAGAAACAGACAAATGCAGGTTCTGTAAAACAGAACTGGAAACAATTGCACTTCTTGCTGCTGGGTGTGATACACTTATGGCAGAGGGCCTGTTTACTGAAAGGCACAATAATGTGGTAAGACTGCTGTACAGGAGAATCTGTAAACACTACAATATGGAAGTAGTTGAGACTCATTAGAAACATGTACCACAGAGAATTATAGAGAATGATGAAGTGCATATCACATGGGATCACCCATTACCAACTGTTCAAAAAATAGATGAAAGAAAACCAGATGTTATGGTCAATGAAAAAAGACAAAAGTAACTTTGACCATTGAAATTGCTATAGACTCTTATGTACAGAGAAACAGAAAGTCATAAAATATCAGAATTTAAAGCAGAAATGAGACTAACTTGGAAGAAGATATACACACAGTAGTAATAGCAGCAACAGGTCTACTAAAAAAATTTACAGTCACACTTAAATATACTACCAGTACATCTAACACTGTATGAACTATAGAAGAAGGAAATTTTGAGCTCATTGCAGATGCTGAGACATGCATTCTTGGCTAACATCAAAGACTGAAACAATACTAATTTCATGAATTTTAATCATACCCTGAGTTAGGAATGGGTTGCATCCTATCATGGTGTTTGAATCCCAGAACACTTGGAGAAATTAAACTCCTCCACGATTTAACTGCAACAATACTCACTCATACAAATTATGGTCTCCTCACATGAGTCCTGTTTATAGACCTCACAAAAGCCTTTAAATTAGTCAGACACATACTTTACTCACTCACTCTGTCTGGCGTTGGCTCTTCCCTTCAACAGTGGTTTTCCAGTTATCTAACCAAAATAAAATTCTTAGTGTAACATATTGGATCCATCTTACCATTCCAAATAATCATCACTGGAGTCTCACAGGGATATATTCTAGTGTCTAGACGTTTTAGCATCTTCATTAATATCCTCCCAGCTGACCTAAAACAACCAATATCATCCTATATGCTGATGACATTGTCTTTTACCATTCTTCTACTGTACACAAAACCATAGTACAGGAAGTGCAAACAGTCCTGAAAAATCTATAGCCAGTCATGGCTGCAAAATAAACAACTAACTATGAACCCCAAACTAATGCTTTTTGTTACCCCAGAAAAACTAAGAAAACTACTTTCATTCCACATGCTACAAACATTTTACACAAAACCCATTGAATGTGTCAGTTCTTTCAAGTTTCTATGGGCAAACTTAAACCCTAGCCTAAACAAGGCCATAAATATTAACCATGTAAAAGCAGAAATAAACTCAACTCTCTTTGCCATCAAATCTCTCAGTTTCTGTCCTCAGAAGGAAGGAAAGGAAAATGCAGAAATGCCGTTCATCTAGAGATGCATTTTATTCTGCCTGCTACAAAATGCTGACAACTCATCCCACAAAATGGCAGATGATAGGGGCTAGCATTAACTGCTCCACTTAGTGCCAGATTCAGCAGAAGCAGAAAGAACATGAACATGCATAGCCAGATTGCTCTAGTGGACGGTCACACACTTAACCACTGCATGTCTGTTCGGTACATTCTAACAAGTAGACAGACTAGGCATAATGCCATGACCATTATGTGGACCATTTATATCAGTCCCAAATGTTTGCATGCCCATCAGATAGCATGTGTAAGTCCATCATCAGATGTATAGATCGGCCCGGTCCATTTTCTGTGAAGTGCTGCTGCATGCTTACGTCTTCATGAGGATCATTGTCATTGTATGACAACCTAAGTATGACATGCAGAGTGTCTGGAGCAAGGTGCATCAGAAGAGGATATTATTACAGATGCACACACTCAAAACATAAGCATAGACATTGACAGATAGGCAGACAGACAGGCAGTGACACACATAAATGCAGGTAAATGACAGTGGTGTGATGCATTATATTCATACTTAGGGTTTCACTGTTATTTTTGTGGTGGCATTTAATAACTTCAACAATAGTATCTATTTATACAGAATTAGCATGAACGATTTTGAATTGCTCCACTAAAATTTTAACCTTTTTCTGACTGACTGGCCTTATGAGTGTGGACATAATCTAGCTGAAGAAAGGAATGAAGAAAAAATGAAATGCCATTAAAATAAAAAGAATTTTTTTATGACAAACAAAACTGTACTAAGTCTAATTAACTTATGGTTATGTGACTGTAGTTTACTTAGGCTTAAGAGTGATTCCTATAAATGTTCCTTTGAGGAAATATTCAACTGCTTGAAAGATGTGCATTTCAAATGTTCCCATTCATCTGAATTAACAGTCCATAAATCTGTAAAAGTGAGATTGCTTTCCATTTCTTGCTGCCACTATCTTATTTTGAGTTTACTGACACAAATATTTGTAAAATATTTAAAAACATAAGGAATATTTTAATAAAACATATTCATGTACTGAAAAGCTGGTAAGCATTTTTCTGTACTTCTGATGATCATAACTTCTAGAGCAGTGATTTCCATGTTCCACATTTGTATATATAAAATACCTGCATTCAGCTTTAGATATATTAATGTGCTTATACCCAAGCACAGTACAAACAGTTTGAATGAAATGCCAATGAATTTATGAAAATTGTTGCAAAATATGAAAGATAGTATAAGGAAATGCACTCTAAGTAAACAAAAATGCAGAGTAACAGACAAACTAAGCTCCTTGTTGGATAGTAAGTTGCAGTCCAAAAGTATGTAGAAAATGTTTGAAAATCGACAAGTCTAAAGCTGCATGACCAAATCCTGAATGTTATTCCAAGACTTGCAATAAAAAAATGGTAATAAATAATAGATACAACATTTGTTTCTCCCGGTGTTCAAATCAAAGGCCACACACAGATTAAGAGCAATGTTATAATAGCAGTGTGAAAATGTGGCAAAAAGTGCATTATTCAATGTCAGGATGTAAAGAAGTTGCTGAAATACAGATTTCCAGAGTGTAAATGCAGTGAAATACTGAATTGTATATAACAACATTTTGAATTTGCAGTATAGACATCTCATGGTCTCAAGAAGGCAAATTTTGGAGCTGTGGTACATCAGACCGAGCATTCATTTTCAAATAGTTGGGTCTACTACAGCATAATATGGCAGAATTCCAAGCTCCAGTATGTTAAAAATAATGCAAAACTGATATTAGTGTGGAAACATAATGCAAAAAAGCCTATGCTCTTAGTGTAGAAAGCTTTCTGGAATGTGGGTAAATATCAGGGTTGACAGATGTCCCTATTTGAGGGTGGCTGTCCTGAGATCAGCAGCCCAATCCTGAGTCCCGCACTGCCTTTTAAAATCCAGGTGAAACAGGCTCCACTGTGCGATTTTTGATTGGCTGATATACCGGCATATGAGCCAATCAAAACTTGCAAAGTGGAGTCACTTCTGTTTAATGTGGAACTGCCTCCTGCTTTTTTTTCCCTTTAGTCTTCACTTAGCATGAAACACCTTTTTTTGTCCCTACCTGTTGAAATAGAAATCTAGCAACCCTGGTAAATATGTATGTGGTGGTAGTATGATGCAGGGACTCCCACAGCCACAATCTTGCAGGGATGTCATGCAGCCTATGGAGCATGTGCATCTGTTTATTTATTTGTTCATTTGTCAGATTTGACCCACAATATGTATGTGCTACTTTTTAGAAGCACTCTCGGAGCATTGGTCGAGTTAAGTGAATTACTCAGTTATACAGTATGTAAATGTAAACTGGGGAATCAAGTCCAGGAACACAATATGGAGCTAGGCAGCAGTTCAAAACATGCAAGCAATAATGCCCAACAGAGTGTGTGTTACTGTGTGAATAACGCCTGACTAGGGGTGTTGTGAGGCCCATTACTACAGGTGGACTGGTAGATGAAGAACATAACAGTGATGTACATCAGCATGACATATACTGGCTATGATATGATATGATATGATACGATACAATATGATACGATATGATATGATATGATATTATATATTTGCCAAGTGAACAAGAGCCCTGATACTGGTTCCCATGGTTATTAGACTGGTATTTGAATGCTGCTACTTTTTGCCAAGATGTTGGCCTACTTGTCCAGCTGCTGTATTTCAGAAATGTGGACCAATTCTGACATATTTTGTGAGATTAACTAACAGGCTATGAGCCTGCAGACTCCATACAGAAGGCGCTCCAGCCAAGAATCGAATGGGAGAACCTCTAAAAACAAGAAAAGAGATGCAATTATACAGCCAAACTGGAGGCTAAGCTCTCTCAAACCAAGACTGGATCAGACAGTCAAGAGGAGAAGGGAAATTCTTGCATCACACCACCAGTCTCACATAGACCCATTAAACCAGCACCTGCAAAAAACACACATAAATACATGAAAACATACTCGGAGGCTCTAATTAAAAATCTGCAAAACCAACAGAGACATCCAAAGCAAATATCCAAGCAACCTCCACCCCCCAGCACAAACCATGAAACACATATTTCACAAAACCAGTGTGCCATGCAATCACAACCCTTAAGGCAAAATAACATACCCAACATACTAGTAATAGGTGACTCTATAGTCAGGCACACTGACATCCCACTCACTAGGCTGAATAAGGAGAAGGTTATTGTTAGCTGCCTGTCGGGTGCCAGGATCTGTCACATACCACAAGCACTTAGGTCACTCCAGAACAAGTACAAATATGACTCTGCCATTGTTCATGTTGGTGTGAATGACCTGAGCCACACCTGTCTGGACTACATGAAAAGAGACATGAAAGAGCTCTCTGATCACGTAGCCCAGGCCAATATGACCCTCACCCTGAGTAACATCCTGCCCTCACCAAGAATGATACTATAGTATAAAGAAAAAATTCTCGATTTCAACAATTGGCTAAGTTTCTGGTGTCATTCAAAGAGGATCCAGTGTCTGTCTGCCTGGGATGACATGCTCGACAAGCCACGCTGCTTTGCTAGAGATGGCTTTCATGTGTCACCCTTAGGCTTTTGAATACTGGCCAAGGCTCTTGCCACCCCCATAGTGCCTTTTTTAGGCAAGGCTCAAAAGACAAACCCACTGCCGTAAATAGCACAAGTAACAAAAAAACTGAGGGCCAGAAGTCTAAACCTCAAAATGCATGCACTCGAGGCACTCCTCAGTATGGAGAAAATCGATATATGTGCAGTAACAGAAACCTAGTTTAAGGCTGCAGAGAGCACCCCAGCACTACCAGGCTACAACTCATACCATACATTTCGGCCACAGAACCCAAACTGAAATACAAAAGGTGGGGGTGTATCCATATTCATCAAGGATACCCACACCTCCAGGTTAGTGGCAAAGCACGATGTTTCAGAGATCATCCATGTGTAAGTAACAATGAGCAAAACTGCAATTCAAATTGTAGCTTGCTACAGATCACCCACCATGTCCCAGGACCCCCATTCTGTGTTTCTGGAAACAGAGGGAAACATAAAGGTCTTATCAAACATTTCAATTACCTAAACATTAACTGGGAGAACTACTCAAGTACTAACTCCCTTGCCCAACATTTCCTAGAATTTATAAACTCAAACGCCCTAATTCAACTGGTCAACACTCCCACCAGAGATGACAACATATTGGAACTGGTCATCATCAACATGGGCAACCGGTGTCCCACACCGGAGGTCAACTCCTTGCTGGTTAGATCTGACCATAAACAAATCACTTTGGATATCCACATTCCGCCCCCACTCCCGGACAAGGAAACCACAGTGAAAACCTTTTCAAAAGCAAACTTCACGTTACTTAAGACCGAGATGGAAAGTTTCAAAGCCCTCATGCTGAAGGATAATGCTGTCCAAGCTGCAAAATCCTTTACTAATCCATTCTACGGGCACCTACAAGAATGCATGGATCGTGCCATCCCAAGCAAAACCAAGACTCACTCCTCCAAGAAAAGGAAACCAGTCTGGTGGACCCCTGCCATAAACAAGCTATTCAACAGAAGGAGGAAACTAGTACAGAAAAGAGTAAAATCCCAAGAAGGGAAGACATCCCTGATCAGTATCAACAAGAAACTACGATCCCTCATAAAATCATCCAAGGCGAGCTTCAAAAGAAAAACTGCCAAGGACTCCCAAGATAACCACAAGGCATTCTTTAGCTATGTCAAGAATTTAAGTGGCAATGCTTAGATATGCTCGGAGTTAGTGAAAAATGGCACAAAATACACTGAACCAACTGATATCACCAGCATCCTGGCAGACAGGTTCAGCGCAAACTTCACCCCCTCTCACCCCCAAAAGGGCCCATAACCATACCAGAAGAATGTAGAGTCCCTGAAATCACAGACACTCAGGTTAAAACAGCATGCTCCAAAGCCAAAAACACAGCATCAATGGGACCGGACGGTGTCCCAGGCTCCATCCTACACGAGCGCAAAGATGAACTAACCCCTCACCTAAACACACTGTTGAAACTCAGCCTCTCCACAGGCTATGTACCCATAGAGTGGCACACAACAATGGTTATTCTGCTCCACAAAGGTGGAGCCACAACAGACCCCAGGAACTATCGCCTTATAAGCCTGACTAGCTTGGTCTGCAAGGCTATGGAGCACATCATCATGGAACTCATTAACAGAGACATTGGGAACCTCCAAACACTGGACCCTATCCAGCTCGGCTTTGTTAAGGGCAGATCATGCCTCCTAAACCTGGTGGATGTCTTTGAGTTAGTTACCAAGGCTATAGACGAGGGAAAGGTGGTACACACAGCCTACCTAGACCTCGCAAAGGCCTTCAACACCATTACCCATTCTGGTATTATAGACAAGCTCACCAGCCTGAACATAAACCCTGACATCACAAGATGGGTTGCCAACTGGCTCATGGACAGAACCCACATGGTGAGAATTGCAGGAGCTAGGTCCGACTCTAAACCGGTTACAAGTGGCATTCCCCAGGGCTCAATCCTCCTGTTTGGCATATACTTCTCAGAGGTACAGGCAAGCATAGGAGGACTATGGCTGACCATGTTCGCAGATGACTGCAAACTAGGGGCTATAACTGACTCTCTGGCTGGCAGAGACATCCTCCAAAACGGTCTCACTGAGAAGGGTACCTGGTGTCAAAATCATGGCCTCAAGCTAAATGACAAAAAGTGCATAGTCATCCCCTTTGGAAAAAACAAAGTACCCACAAACTACCACATAGGTGGTAGTCCCCTAAATATGGAAGATGTAATAAGGGATCTGGTGACATAAGTAGATAGTAATCTCACCTTTGATAATCACATTGCCAAAGTGGTTAGAAAATCCTTCTATGTGGTCCACCTAATCACAAAAGGGTTCACATCCAGATCAAAAGAGGTCATTGTGCCTCTCTACTCATCACCCATCAGACCCACATAGAGTACAATGCCCCATTTGGGATGTACCTTACAAGACACCTGCAACAGCTGGAAAGACCACAGAAGTACCTCACCAAGAGGATCACTGGCCTCAAACAGATGCCGTATGCAGCTCGACTGAAGAAAGTCCAGCTGTACTCAGTTGCATACTGCCTACTCAGAGGTGATCTGTGCCTAACATACAAGGCCATGTCCAACCCAGAATTGATGGACATGCTCCACCTAAAGAAAAGCTTATCCCCTCGAGCCACACGCTCTAGGGATCTAAACCTCACCACAACAATAAATAGGAAGTGCTGGAGGGATAGATTCCTGTCCCAGAGACTTCCCATGATTTGGAACAAGATTCCAATCTACATTAGGCAGAGCTCCTCGCTAACACTCTTCAAAAGAAACCTTGACGAGTGGATGGGAAACAGAAAGTTTACCCCGGGGATCACTTCAGTGGATCTGCTGGACAGAGGCACAGGGAACTAATCTAAGTGGGTGGTGAAAGCCAATGCATTCTGGCTAGGCTTATAAATGCCTTTGAGCAGATAGCCTAGTACCTACCTATGAACCTATAAAAAAAATAAAATATCAAGAGGCATAAGAAAAAACATCAAGAGGATAAGAAATATTATGTCTGCCAGTTGTTCAGTTTTAGTAGGTTATGGTACTTTGGTTGGGGGGGGGGGTCAGAAAAGCTTATTGCAATGTGGGAGCCTTACCATGGAAGGTTTCTACCTCAAAGGAAACCTTTCTGATTTACAGACCACACTCACACTGAGGTTTTCCCATTGTGGAGGCCTCAGTGCTGACATCTGACTTTTTGTAAAGATGAATGGTAATGTGGCAGTCTGGGAGAGTGATTATAGTTAATTAGCCATAAGATGTCCCCAGAAATGTTTGCAGGTCCCAATTCCCTCAACCTAGTGAGATAATATTTTAGACAAGTAACATTTTACTCTAGGAGATAAAAGAAAATGCCATTCACTCATATGGGAGTACTTGTGGGGCAGGTAAGTGCAGCTGAGCTGTGGTGGCAGGGTGTGTGTGTGTGTGTGTGTGTGTGTGTGTGTGTGTGTGTGTGTGTGTGTGTGTGTGTGTGTGTGTGTGTGTGTGTGTGTGTGTGTGTGTGTGTGTGTGTGTGTGTGTGTGTGTGTGTGTGTGTGTGTGTGTGTGTGTGTGTGTGTGTGTGTGTGTGTGTCTCTGCATGGGTGGTTGCACTACTGAGGCGATTGAGCAGGTGTGTGGCTGAGTGTTTCAGTTTGTATAAGAGGGTGTGTGCGTGTGTGTGTGTGTGTGTGTGTGTGTGTGTGTGTGTGTGTGTGTGGGGGGGGGGGGGTTGGAGGGGTGACTTGTTTGTAGACGAGTCAATCTGTGTGTAAATGAGTACCAAACAATGTGTGGCCAGATTTCACATTGGTTGAATATGGTTGCTGCTTGGGAAGAGAGGGAATCTTCCCAGCCACAAAGTACAGTGACCTTAGAGTTGATTACTATAAGAATGAAGTACAGGGATCAGAAGCATGAGTCTTTTCTCTCACAAAAACTTAAGCTCAATGTATGAATGCCATTTCAGTCTGTATATTTTCATCAGAAATGGTGTGGTACCCTGTAGCACTGGTGAATTCTTTCTGATGGGAGCTCTGTAAATCAATACTTTGTAAGTTTGTTAGGGAATGTCATGCAGTAAATGTGATTATTAGTGGTCTAATTGTAGGTCTACTTTATTTACGTGAAAGCTTAAAACAGAGAATGCATATGCATCGAACCATATGCATCGAAAAGTGCGAACTATCGAAAACTGTAAACGGAAATTTCTGTAGGTGGAGATTTCTGTTTACTTCAATGTAGTGCGATCTTGGAGTTGGTATATTTAAGTAGTGGTGGGTGCAGGGGGGCTTGCCTCCTGCCTACAGCTGTTACATGTTATGTTTGTTGTGTAGTTCCATTTTTATTGTGATTCGATGGTTTCTCAGTTCGATGTATATGGTTCGATGCATATGCACTCGCTGTTTTAAGCTTTCACATAAATAAAGTAGACCCCCTAATTCTAGCTGAACATATTTGACATCGTGTGTTCTGCCCACCTCAGATGTGTTTATAAAAAAAATGCATTGCCACATAGTTTATTTTACAGTATGCATTACCTTAGTTAGTAGTTGTAGTACATGCAGACAGTTTTTGTAAAGAAAGGATTTTCTTTGTGTAGGGCAGAAAATATATATTAGTATAATAATTGTATAAGACAGTCATTTCCTCCACAATATTGACTGCATGCACAAAATGGATGAACTCAGTCAGGCACCATACTCTATTTAGAGTGGAAATTGGGGGAGGGGAGGTGGAGGTTCCTGTATCAAATGGATGACCAGCACATAGTTTAGTGAGAAATGACCAGATGTATTACATTTGCATACATTTTAATCATCTCCTTATATACTTACAGTTATGAGACTGAAAATATAAAAGCACAAATTATCCTAAAGTATATGTACTTTATTAATTTGCAACAGTATTATGTTTTATTTAATGAAAGTTGAATTGAAAGGAGATGAAAAATTCCTTCATTGCTACATTTTTCTCTGTGTGTACAGCTTCTGCTTCTGCCTGAACAATATTCACAGAGTGTTACAAGAAACTGCATTTTAGTTATGCAAGCTATAACACTTTACAATATAATCTAGACTGAAAATGATATAGAAAGACTCTAGACAACACTTCCTCCTAAAACAAGCAAACTGTGTACACACATCACACATATAAAAGTAAAAATTTGAAGGAAGATAAATTCATATTATTTATAACTTGCATTACTGGAAATATTGGCACAGCATGAGAACTCGGATATTAATAAACATTAAATGTTTAAATGGAATGTCTTGCATGTTACTATTAGTTATATCAAAAAAAAGGTGAAATACAGGTACACAACAATTGCCTTATGTCTTTATTTAGCAGACAAGGATGTTATCTATAATAAAGCACAACACAGTAGGAAACTCACCAGATTAGTTGAAGCCAATAGTAAGCATGAATAAAGTAGTAAATGCAATATTCTGCCTTTATCTGATTTCATTACTATATATAACTGCAAGTATTTATAAAGGAAGGTAAATGAAGGCTTACATTGCTTTTAATACATTATTCCAACCAAATCTTAAAGATGTGTCAATGTATAAATGCAGTATTCTGTTTTTAACGGATTTCATTAATATATACTGTATAACTGCAAATATTTATGATTGATAGTTATTGAGGGCTTATATTGCGTTGAGTACATTATTGCAACCAAATATAAAATAAAATAAACCAGGTGCTCCAAGGGACGAGAACTTGTATCCAAAAAGTGTTTATTGTCTTACAGCTTAAAAAATTTTATAACCAAACTGCTATTGTAAAAAATCAAACAGGTTTAGCACTTTCATCTTACAAGTAAAAGATATCATCAGAACCTTTGCATTTAGAGCAGCTAGGTTTTTATAACCAAACCTCACCCTTAATTGAAAACAAGTCATGAAGCCAAGTCCTGCATTAAAAGCTACATACTCAGCTAGCATTCACCTTGAATAAATATGTGTAATAAATAGTTACAAAATAAAACCATGAATAAAATAAGTAAAAATAATGTACATATGTACATGCTGTGCTTGCAGAAGCCATACTACAAAAGCAACAAACAATTACATGTTCTTACATACATTGCATCAACTTGTCTTTTGCCAACTTGCATTTAGACAACCTATATTTTTATTGATCTTTCTTTTAGCTCACTGGCAACAGAAACTGTTTCGTTTAAGCCTGGTTGCACAGTAGCATTAAATCTCAACTGCCAAAGCATTACTTTATGCAACAACTTATTCTTCCAGTCCCCACAATATGCTGCCAAATCAACTTGTTCTACAGCAAAGAACATAAATTTATTAAACCCCACACAGGTGACCGACTGGCTAGCTAAAGCTCTCTTGTTGTCATTTTGCTGGATGCTATAAACATGCTGGTAAATACGCTTATTAAAAGCGTTATTGGTTTTGTCAATCTAAAAAGCTTGGCATTGTGTGCACACAGCAAAATCACTCTCTCCATAAAACAATTAAATCTGCCTCCCTTGGCATAATCCCTGATTTTATCATATAGCCACCCTTCATATTGTCTTTCAACATAGCCACATTGATTGCATCTTCCACATCTAGAATTTTTCGGAAAATTATCCATCCTGCATGTAAGTTTATTCTCCAAAATTATTTTAAAATTACTCTGTCTTTTAAAAGTGAAAGCAGGCTTAACCTCATTAAATCTCAGTGTGGCCTCATTGCTACTTAAAATAAACAAATTTTTCAAAATTATCTTTTGTATTTCCTTGACATCAAGTGAGTAATGAAAAACCATGTTAGTACTTAAATCAAGGGACTGGTTGTTGTGAGCAACAACATCTGGATTACTGTTGTACCCATGTTTAAAAATGGAACCATATATACCATTTTGTTCACTTCATACTTGTCCTACCACCTTATCCACAAGGGCACAAGGGTAATTACATTCCAAAAATGAGTTCAGGTGCTTAGGCAGTGAGACATTTCCCTGTGGTACATTTGACTGGGGACACATGGCTGAAGTGACAATTAGCTGCAGAGAGATATAGCTGTTTGCAAATTCCCTGTGGGCAAAGAGAAGAATGTGCTGCCATGCCCACAACTTCAATAACCAAATGCACAGGGGGAAAACAATGTCCATGGTCCCCAAGGGAACATGAGACAGTAGGCAATATGGCAGGCATCAGCAGCAGGCTGGCCAGAGGGCATGTTAGTGGCAGTAAAATGTAGTGCACAATGGGCAGTAACTTTATAGTCGGTGTGTGGACTGCTACCCCCTTCACATTGTCTAGGGAATATTACCTAAAATGCATACTGGAGCTTAAATGTGACTACAGTAGCATGTAAGATTTCCTCCATGCTGTAGCACACTTCTACATGTTGTAGTTACCTAAGCATGTACTGTACACTGAGAAAAACACTCATTACTTCTTCTGCCTCCATGCATTTGGTTATTAAAGCTGTGAGCATGGCAGTATGTGTTTCTCTTTGCCCACAGGGAATTTGCAAACAGCCATATTTCTCTGCAGCTAACTGTCACTTCAGCCATGTGTCCCCAGTCAAATGTACCACAGGGAAATTCCTCGCTGCCTAGGTGCCTGAACTTTCCAAAAACATTATTTTCAAGACAATAAATTCTTCTTGGCACCTGTTGTCATTTGATGTCAATCTAGATACCCTGATAAATTGACTTTTCATAATGCCCTTTTTCTGGTGTTATAGGTGGCAGCTGGAATAAAATAAAAAAGAATTACAATAAATGGGCTTTCTAAATATCCCTGTTTCCAGGGTTCCATCTGGTGAATGTTGAATTTTAATGTCCAAATAGGCAATTCCGTTGGCATTGACATGGTAAGTAAAATCCAGAAACTCTGTACTATGCAGCATCAACCTCAACAGTTCATTAAATTGATCTATACTACCTTGCCACAAAATTAACAGGTCATCTAAATATCTGTAGTAGACTTTGCAAAGCTTAAAAAGTGGAAACTTGAACAAGGACATTAATTCCCACCTTAACAAAATGCCATTTGCAAACACAGGGGCACAAATGCCACCCCCATGGCCACCCCAGAACACTATTTATAATATTCATTGCCAAACACCTGGAAATTGTTGGACAAAATTATTCCATGAAATCATGTATTAAATGTTCATCATTTTCAGTTCATCCTCCATAAAGTTTAACTATCTCATCAAACCATAACAAACCTTGTTCTTGTGGGATGACAGAAAACAGACTTTTAATGTTGCAGGTAATAAAGTAATGAAAATCATGGTCAGCCTGCCTTATTTTGTCCAACAAATTCCATGAATCACGAATGATATGTCCAAAAGGTTTAAACACATTTTTGAGGTTTGTATCAACAAATTTGGCCAGTGGCTCAGTGATGGATTCTGCTGAAGCCACAACAGGCTGTAAAGGTAGATCCCTGATGTTCGAATGTAACTTTGGGATGTCAAAAATTCTCGGGATAACAGGGTCCTGCACTCTTAAAAACTCATGTAAATCGTCTGGCGACTGCTCACACAGAAGCAGCTCTTCCAATACTATTCTCACAGCCCTATATGCTATGTTTATTTCATTTAATGAAACAACATTATATACAACATTGTCATATAACAAGTTAAATATTCTCCCCTGATAATCAAGGTTGTACATAATTACAAGTCCTCCATCTTTATCGGGACGCATGCATCTAATATCTACATCTTGTGTAATAGATGTTAAAATGTCCTTTTCATAAGGTGACAAATTGTAGTAGTGGTGTTGGCACCTTTGTTGTAATAAATCTCTAATCTCCTTTTCACAAATTCGTTCAAAGGTGTGAACAACAGAGTGCAATGGCGGATTAATGACACTTTTCCTTTTCAAATTGTCATTACATGCCCCCACCCTGCTACCATCATTTGTGTCATACATAATATCGAGATTTAATTTTCTTGTAAAGAGCTTCAAGTCTAAAAGTGTGTGCTCAATGTTGGCCCTACATGAGGGCACAAAGTTAAACCCTTTTAAAAAGAGGGTATGATGGATAGGCTCCACTGCAAGCTCAGTAAAATTATATATCTTGAACTGTTCATAAGATGTAACTTTAATAGTACCTGAAGGGCTGGAATAAACAACTTCAGACATTATCTCCTGCTCTGAGTGTTGTTCCTGCCTTGCTGCCATCTCCCTTGCCTCACATTCCGGTTCCCTCTCGGTGGTTTCCAGTGGTTGTTGCCATAATTCCCTTGCCGCTACCAGTTGGCAATACATTGGGAACCTCTGGGTGATGGTGTTCCTAAAGGGACAGGGTTAACATCACTGTCATTGTGTTGCACGACTTCTTGCTCTGCACCCTCCCTGTCATGGTTCAACTCTCTTGAAAAAGGTACAGGATAAACTGTCTTGTTGGAATAATCCAAAGTGTCTGTGGCAAGCTTCTTGACTTTTCTGTCTCGTGAGGCAGAAATGTTTTTATCCACTTCAAAAAAAAACTTTATCATAATCATTTTTATACTGAGAAAAAATTAAGTTCTGTGTGATTGAGCTGACAATTTTCTGTACTGTATTCCTAATCTCAATCAACCGTCTCTCATTCTTTCATAATGATTTTAAGAAAGTCCAAGCCAGTCCAATCAAAGAGATCCAACAGTTCAAGATGAAAAACACTACTGGGCACCACACCTTAGGGGTACTTCCACACATGCAGTCCCTTCGGGATGTGCCCCTTTTTAGCACTCTCTCCAAGAAATGCATTGTCTAATTGTAGGGACTTACATTTAAAAAGTTGCTTTTGGAGGAGGTGAATTTGTTCAATAAGCATTAAATGCTTGCCATTACTTAAAGCATTTTCTTCTTGCCCTTCTAAAGTGGATGTAGTATCCAACCACCTATTAAACTGAGAAGGGCAAGCATAGTCATTACTAAAAGAACTTTCACCAACCTGCTGTCCATTGTGTTACCTCCTGCTTGAATATTCCTTTGAGTTTCAGTCTCCAGAATAGGGCTGCCACCGAGACGCTCCTGCCTCAAGGCAATAGTGACTTGTCTTGTAACTTGCTGGGTGAGGTGCTGAATGAGGAGAGTCAGATAAATATTTCCTGATGCAAAAGGCCCAGCTGCATTGGAAAATAAGTCCTGTGACTTGCCGGTAGCCATGTTGCAATCTCCAAGAAGCCAAATTCCAGTAAAAGACAAGAAGGTAGCAAACCCAGTAGGTAATTCAGAAATAAAATAAAATAAACCAGGTGCTCCAAGGGACCAGAACTTGTATCCAAAAAGTGTTTATTGTGTTACAGCTTAAAAAAGTTTAAAAACAAACTGCTGTTGTAAAAAATCAAATAGGTTTAGCGCTTTCATCTTACAAGTAAAAGACATCATTGATTTCAGTACTAACATGGTTTTTCATTACTCACTTGATGCCAAGGAAATACAAAAGATCATTTTGAAAAACTGGTTTATTTTAAGTAGCAATGAGGCCACAGTAAGATTTAATGAGGTTAAGCCTACTTTGACTTTTAAAAGATGGAGTAATTTTAAAAGCAATTTGGAGAATAAACCTACATACAAGATGGATACTTTTCCTAAAAATTCTAGATGTGGAAGATGCAATCAATGTGGCTATGTTGAAGGGCACTATGAAGGGTGGCTATATGATAAAATCAAGGGCTATGTCAAGGGAGGCAGATTTAATTGTCTTACAGAGAGAGTGATTTATTTTGCTGTGTGTACTCAATGCCAAGCTTTTTAAATTGGCAAAACCAGTAAAGCTTTTAATAAGCGTATTTACCAGCATGTTTATAGCATCCAGCGAAATGACAACAAGAGTGCTTTAGGTAGGCACTCGGTCACTTGTGTGGGGTTTGATAAATGTATGTTCTTTGCTGTAGAACAAGTTGATTTGGCAGCATATTGTGGGGACTGGAAGAATAAGTATGTATAAAGAAATGCTTTGGCAGTTGAGATTTAATGCTACTGTGCCACCAGGCTTAAACAAAACAGTTTCTATTGCAAGTGAGGTAAAAGAAAGATCAATAAAAATATAGGTTGTCTAAATGCAAGTTGGCAAAAGACAAGTTTATTTTTATTTATTTATTTTACATTTATTTTACATTTGTTGATCGGGCTAGTCTAACTGGATACATGTCCATTTTCAGTAGAGGCCCGGGGAGAAAAGCTCCAGACAAACATTAAAAAAAATTAAAAGATTAATAGAGGATTTACAGAAACAAATATAAACAGTAGTAATTGTAACATAAAAACAGTGAAACCAAATAAAAATATAGAAAAAATTGATTAAAAATGTTTTTTTTTTTTTTTAACAGAATGAAATCGTTTAAGGGTAGTCTATTAAAAAAGGTATAATATACTTGTAAACATTGCAATTATATGCAAACCTTAGTATAAAGGAGCATTATAGGAAGGTTGAAGTGGAAGTAGGTTGAAGAAAGAAAAAGTTAGAGAGCAAAAAAAGGAGAGCGGTTATATACATGGGTGGTTTCAATACAAGACTGCAAACAAGTGTATATCACGCACAATTTTTGACATGTAGTTATTATGCATATTACTTTAGTAGAGTTCAAAATGTAAACCCCACCAAGACTTGATAGCAATGTACTCATTCTTCCCTAGCATGCATAAGAACTTCCCATATCATTGTTCCCAAGTATGCACAAGCACTTCCCTTATCATTGTTCCCATGTGTACATAAGCACTTCCCATATCCTTGTTCCCATGTATACATAAGCACTTCCCTTATCCTTGTTCCCATGTTTACATAAGCACTTCCCATATCCGTGTTCGCATGTGTACATAAGCAGTTCCCTTATCATTGTTCCCATGTTTACACCATATCCTTATTCCCATGTATACAGAAGCACTTCCCATATCCTTTTTCCCATGTATACATAAGTACTTCCCATGCCATTGTTCCCATGTAAGTATAAGCACTTCCCTTATCCTTGTTCCCATGTATACATAAGCAATTTCCTTATCATTGTTCCCATGTTTCAGTAAGCACTTCCCTTATCCTTGTTTCCATGTATACATAAGCATTTCCCTTATCCTTATTCCCATGTTTACATAAGCACTTCCCTTATCCTTGTTCCCATGTATACATAAGCACTTCCCTTATCCTTGTTCCCATGTTTACATAAGCACTTCCCTTATCCTTGTTCCCATGTATACATAAGCACTTCCCATATCCTTGTTCCCATGTATACAGAAGCACTTCCCATATCCTTGTTCTCATGTATACATAAGCACTTCCCTTATCATTGTTCCCATGTTTACATAAGTACTTCCCATATCCTTTTTCCCATGTATACATAAGCACTTCCCATATCCGTGTTCGCATGTGTACATAAGCAGTTCCCTTATCATTGTTACCATGTTTACACCGTATCCTTATTCCCATGTATACAGAAGCACTTCCCATATCCTTTTTCCCATGTATACATAATTACTTCCCATGCCATTGTTCCCATGTAAGTATAAGCATTTCCCTTATCCTTGTTCCCATGTATACATAAGCAATTTCCTTATCATTGTTCCCATGTTTCAATAAGCACTTCCGTTATCCTTGTTTTCATATATACATAAGTACTTCACTTATCATTGTTCCCATGTTTACATAAGCATTTCCCATACATTCTGTTTTAGTTCAATAAAGATTGATTCAAATAAATTTTTTATAATGCAAAATTCAATGCTGACTAACATTATGTGTGAGCTTATTGTGTACATTTTATCTTTGTTTCTCCTACCCCCTTGTCTCTCTTTTTCTTATTTTATTTATTCATTCCTTTGCTCTTCTTTATTTTCTTTCCCTCCCGTTTCTATTCATTTTTTACAAACACAAATTCCTCAGAAGCAGTCCAGCCATGTACTTACCAGGTTAAGAAATGTTCACCTTCTGCTTGTCCAGGGACATCCTCACAGGGCTGGAGTTGCGGCACCAGCCCTGTAGGCACCCTGGCATGTGGCAGCCTGGCAAATTTCACTGAACAGGGGCTTCAGGACTTGGTTGAGGACATGGTGGAGCAGATCATGGACAGATGGTTTCACCCAACTGATGCATCTCTTTAGCAGGTGGAAGTCTCACTGCCCAATAGCCATCGACCACCACATCTCCACAGACCCCTGCCCCTTCAACATTGCGGTCTTCCACTGCAACTTCATCTGGCTGTGGAAACATTTGAGGCCTTTTGGACTAGGGACTGTTGCTAGACACTGCTCCTTTATTCCTTGTCACCCCCCTTCCTTTGTCTTACCCTGTCTCCTGCACACTCTTACTGACTTTCTAATCACTCTAGCCTCTTTTATAAAATATTCTTGAAAAAATAAGGGGGGGTCTATCCCAAGACAAAAGGATACTGCCCTGCTATCCTGCTGTGTCTCCCTCTTTCTTGTGTCTTCCCTTTTTCAATACTTCCTATCTCCCCTTTTCCACTCTTTAATGAACTCATCAGGGTGTTCACATATG